>NC_044497.1:19975000-20087500 GCF_902362185.1 Chanos chanos | reverse complement strand
CTGTGCATCTGATTCGGAGCTCTGGTCCTATGCTCCTTTGTTATTATGCTGCTGAAGATTCCCGGTGGACACTTTGACAACTCCAAACAAAAATGGCATTTAAAATTTGAACATTGCTGCACATATTCTGGCTGGGTTTTTTTTAAGGTATAATTTTGTTCAAAAAGAATGAAAAAATGAAATTACTTTGGTGTTGAGAACATCTGACTATGTACATTTTAGCTCCAGCATAGAAAACACACACACACACACACACACACACACACATTGGCTCTCTCTCAGCCATCTGTGCTTGAGGACAATGAGAGACACATATGTTTAAGCCATTGCTTTGAAGAGAGGATTTTTGGGAATGCCATCTCAGAGGGTTTAAAAATACACTGGCTAATATCAAACACCAGCAGGCATCAGGCTTTTGATCAGATTTGGTGAAAAACTCCTAATGAAAACTCACTGTTCTGACTACAGGCAGAAACAGAACAGCATTAATATGATATCATTTTCCAAGTTAGCTCCACATTTTTACCAGTGAGGACCCAGAAGTGACTGAAGTTTCTTACAGTTTTGAATGTGCACTCCTGTGCTTTGATGCTGGGGAGGGGGTTGTAGAGTCTCAGGTGAGAGAGGACTCAAAACCCCCTGGTCAAATGAATAGTGGCCATTGCTTACGGAGGTTTAGAGTTTGATATAGGCTGACACAGGTTTAGAGTTTGATATAGGCTGACATAGGTTTAGAGTTTGATATAGGTTGACATAGGTTTAGAGTTTGATATAGGCTGACATAGGTTTAGAGTTTGATATTGGTTGTGTGAGTGTGGGGTCTTGTTCTCCTGTATTTGGGTGTGAAGATGTTTCAGAAGGTGAAGAGACAATGAAGGGAAGTGTGTCCACAGATGCCTTGTCCTGATACAGACTGATTTTACACAAAAAACATCTTGACACAAAGGTCATTCTCTGCTTAGACTGCTGAGAAACACACACACACACACATATACAAACACACACAAGCGCACACACAGCGACACAGACACATAGACAGACACACAGACACACACACATGCAGGGGCACACAGACACACAGACACACAGACACACACAGGGGTGGAAAAAGTAAAAGTAGAAGTACTCTTGCTAAAACAGTAGTATAGAGTTAAACTGACAATCATTTTCGTAAATTATAAATGAATGACTGTTATTCTTACTTAAGTATTTTTTAGGAGGCATACTTTAACTCTACTTAAAGTCCTTTTTTTTAGCAAGAGTACTTCTACTTTTGCTTTTTCCACCCCTGCACACACACAGAATTATTCATTAATCACGCTGTTGGATGACACCAGTTTGTTGCTGTTCTTTTGGTGGTCCATTCATCACAGTTTAAATGCACGACATGTTTCCACTGATACTGACGAAAGGTACTGTAGCCTTTGCAACATTTTACAAATGGCGTCTGATCACTGCAGGTGTGTCTGAGTTTGTGTGAGTACCCGCCCAGAGCTATAGGACCTGCACACACACACACACACACACACGCACATGCACGCACACACACACACAAATACACACATACACACACACACACACGCACATGCATGCACACACACACAAATACACACATACACACATACACACACACACACACACACACACACACACACACGCACATGCACGCACACACACACACAAATACACACATACACACATACACACACACACACACACACACACACACACGCACATGCACGCACACACACACAAATACATACATACACACATACACACACACATACACACACACGTGGGGAATGTTTAACATGTCAAGTTCAGAGTGTGGAGGAGACTATTAAGACCCCGGTGGCTTGCGTGCCGAAGCTTTGTTTTGTGTGGAGACCACATGTTTGACCATTGCATAACTTCATGGCGGTTTATAAATCTTAATGTATTTGCACTCTCTCTTTTTCCCTCCTCCTCACCCTGCTGAAAGCTTTTCTCCGTAAACACAGCGCTCTGCTCTCCGGCCATCCAGCAGACTGCGTGTCGCTGCACTGATGGGCCAAAAACACAGACGTTTGTTAACAAGGGACTGTCCACAGCATCACAGACACAGAGATCTCTGGTTTGGATCTGTTAAAACCTTTAGAATCCAATTCCAAACGAAGGCAACAAAACAAAAGAAAACTAAACATCAGTCCCAACTCAACCCCCCCCCCCCCCCTCAAAAAAAAAGGAAGAGAGTAAATCGGCTCCCAGAGATGCAATTAAACACAGGCTTTGGGGAAACAGGGCAGCTCTTGTCGACTTATTTGTTCAGGTGGTTTTTATCCTATGCTTCTATGCTGTAATGGCATTAAATGTGTGTGTGTGTGTGTGTGTGTGTGTGTGTGTGTGTCTGTGTGTGTGTGTGTGTGTGTCTGTGTGTGTGTGTGTGTGTGTGCGTGTGTGTGTGTGTGCGCGTGCGTGTGTGTGTGTGTGTGTGTGCGTGTGCGTGTGCGTGTGTGTGCCTGCTTACTGTTACAAGACATTTGGCCCTGCCTACCCGTCAACAACCACCCCCACCCCCCAGTCGACCTCCTAACCCCCCTCCCCCCACATCCCACCACACCCACCCCCACCCCCCTCACTCTTGCTCTCACTCTCATACACACACGCATAAACTCTCTCATTCAGTCAGCTGTCTTTGTGAGCCTGTTGATGTCTACTTTTTCCTAAAATGAGCAATAGGTGGAGGTGTTTGTCTTCACAGCTTTGACTGGCTTTATCCTCACACTCAAGCTCCGGAGGAACAGCCCTGTTCTCAGGCCCTCTCTGACAATGGGCCAGTCCCAGTAGAGCTCTCTCAGCTCTGGCACCGACAACAGCAGACCTTGATTTCACACACGTTCTTATTTGCCAGTGCAAGCAGATATGATCATTGTTTTTCATTGAATTAACTGATGACTAAATAAAGCAATCAACGTTTCTTGACAAATAATAAACAGGTCTTTTGAAAGCACTCCTCTGGCTTGCCACAGAGTTGTTTTGAATCGCATGGCATTAACACTAAATCAAAAACAAACAGGAGAGTACACGCTGGCCTGATACAATTCTTATTGTGTAGCACGCAGTCCATGACAGTGGCTTGTACTGCATACAGTATCATTTTGCTGGAGCAGAAAGAGTCGTCTTTGGGAAAAACTAATAGTTAGTTGTAATGAAAGAAGACATATCAGTCCTTTATTTCAGTCCTTTATCTCAGTCCCTCAGTCCTTACCCTCACAGGGTAAGGGCAATTGTTGGTTTTACAGTGGGAAGAACTATACATACAATCCTCATTAAAAAGGCCTACAGTTGTATGAGTGGCATTCATTCCTGACTGGTCATAGGCCTGTTTGGTTTGTTGTTATGTGATTGTCCAACTCCTTCTTGTTAACAGCTATTTTTCATATTTCTAAGAAACTCTGCTGTAACTTGACAGCCATCTCTTGCACTCACGCTCGCTCTTTATCTCTCTCTCTCTCTCTCTCTCTCTCTCTCTCTCTCTCTCTCTCTCTCTTTCATGCCATTTTCATATGATTTTCCTGCCAGTCAAAGAAAAGTTCACAGGTAATCTTTCACTGACACCCATCTGCCTCCCTAAACATTTTTTTCCTCCCTCTAAAAAAAATGCTAATCAAGTAGATTTCACGTATACACACCCAGTACTCACTAAATCCAGACTTACAGTTTAAGATTAAACATAAACCAGCCAGCAGATCCAGGAGGACAAAGATGAGACTCAGTCTTGGATTAAATTATATTCTGTACAGAATCTCTCCATTCAGAATTCAGTTTAGTCCAAAATTAGCGTTAATCCTAGTCTGTAAAACCAGACCCTGGAGAGCTACTCCATTCTTTTGCTGTGGATAGAAATTATGCTGAAAAAATATTCTGTTTGCATTATCAGGGCTTGCATGTTGTCTCTGAGTTTTTCTGGTTCTTCCTTTCTGAACGCAGCTCTCTCCTCAGACAACACTGTTTAGCCCTCAGCATCATTCAGAACATGATGGCTTGGCTCCGGTCGTGACGTTTACAGCTAAATATTTTGATGGATGAACACTGTAAGTGTGCGAACAAGGCAAAGGAAAAGGCTGAGATGGCTTCCGTCTGCTCTGTTTATGTATGCTTTCTCCTGGGAGCTCAGATGCTGCTGTGCCTGTGGGATTTTAGAGACAGGTTGCAGTAGTTTTGGTGCTGTTGTTATGGCTGTGCGTTTAGCATATGCTTCTCATATGGAACTGAGACTCACCAAACACATTCACACTGTGTGGAGTTTGAGAGGATCCCTGGTCGTCTTGAAATCACCAGGGGTACAGTGAAACACAACCCCTTCACTGGACCACAGAAACATCTGGCTTTTTCACGTACAAATACCTGACAGGATCCCACTTTGAGTATGTGTATGTATGCATATATATATATATATATATATATATATATATATATATATATACTTTTTTTTTCTCCTTACAAACTTTTTTTGCAGTGTCCTGTGGGATACTCCGGGGATTGGTCTTAAAGCTCATGGATTTAGTCTGTTGACTTTATGGTTCCTCTCAAATCCTCCTCTCTTGCCTCACAGAAATCATTTCGCGTTTGATTTCCCAAAACGAGAAAGGGGTGGGGAACGAGGCTCATTTTCCTCCCGCCATCTGTCTTGAATTAAGACCAATGTTTCAAGGTCAGCTCTTCAATGAACTTGGGAGGTTGGTGAAAAGAAGATCATTTTTAATGTCTATAGTTTCAAAAATTTTGAGGATCACAAATAGCCATCCAAATAACTCCTAGGATGCTGGTTCCCTGGCAACCATTGGCATTACTACGTTTGTTTATACTGTAACTGATAGTAGTAAAACGTACGCTGAGCCTCCAAACTCTGCCTGTAGCCCCTGCAGCATCAGCTCAGATGTAGTTTTCTAGCGATAGCAGTGCAGGAAGCTCCTCCCAAACTACAGATTACACTATATGGTAGTTCCCCTTGGCAACCAATTGTTTGGTTCCAACCAACCAAAGGAACGATGCACATGAAATGACCATTGACACGTGAATATGGAATTTGAGTTGGTACATTTAAGTCACATTTAAATACTGTTTAGTATATTTCCTATTAAATCTTAATTGCCATTTAGGTAGATGACACAGTGGATAGCATATTCATAGATAGTACCATAAATTTCATAGCTAAAAAGAAACAATGGCCTCATCAGTCAAGATGACTTTTTCAGCCATTTTGGTGAAGAGACAAATGCTTCCGTGTGTGGATGAGAGCTTTTTCGTCAGAGAATAAATCATTAATGCCTACCAGCTGCTGTTTATTTCAGTGATTCTCATTCATAGCCTGACGTGCACTCAGCAAGGTAAACAAACAATCACAGGCAGCAATGTTAGTCTGGAAAACAAAACAAACAAACAGAAAAAAACAGACTCCAACACTGCAATTTAATCACACACATTTTTTTTGATCAGAAATGGCTTAGCAGCCAGTACGGAGAGTTCCCTTTTGTTCTACTATTCTGAAGCATATTTTGCGGTCAAGTGCATGCTGGCACACATTGGCTGCATCTTAACTGAGGAGCAGTGACAGATAAGCATGGCTGTAAATAGTCCTGAAAACAGACCAGTCTCTCAGAAAGACTTGTGTCTGGGAGGTCAAAGACACATGGTTCTAATCCCACCCACTGTGCTGGGCCTGATGTTGTAGCACCCAGCCGGTTATATGGGCAGGTCTTATCAAACACACACACACACACACACACACACACACACACAATATTACATCGCAAAGTAGGAGTTTGAATACATATGTTGTATTCTCACACACTCCTCTGCCAGTTGACTTATTCTGTAATTGTTTGAAATCTATGCAAAAGTATCTTTATTTAATGAGCAATGCTCGAATGAGGTGTGAGCTCATCTAGACCGTGGAGGAGCAGATGTGAATGCTCTTAGAAACATGTTATAATATTTCACATAGAGAAAGGCTTGAATCACTAAATGGAACCAAATGTCATAGCTATAGGTCATGGGACCACACACAGAGTGGACAGGCAGGCATGCCTAACTGTCCTGAAACATGAAAATTAGGTAACATTGCCCCCCCCCCCCCCCCCCCCCCCCCCCAAAAAAAAACCTGTATGTCAAGTTCTTCAACATACAACCTAAGGCTGAGTTCTGAGTGTGACATTTGATACAGGTCAATATTGATTCACGCAGAGCAGTTTGACTTCACAAGACAGCATATCTGTCCTCTGGACAGAGCCCATTATGCCTCTCAGGGTTTGGAGAAAGATTTATTATTCTAAATCTTGACAGCAACACCTTGTTTTCACAAAGAAATCTAACCTGCCCAAGTCTTCAGTCTTGTTCCATGCTGTACCCTGGGCACACCTGTTTGATTAGGTCTAAATAAAGACAAATATGCTTGCGCATTTTGTCAGTAGGCCCACTGGGGCTAAGTAATTATTTTAATCACTTGAGAACAGCCTCAAATGAAACATGTACAAACACATACGCAGCTGAGAGGAACAGCATCTGGAAGCAGCATCACTAAAAAGTTTCGAGATTTAATTTGAAAACTCTACCGGGCTTAAATACACTGTCAAATGATTTTCTTTATTATTTTTTTTTCAGAATTTACTTATTGACAGATAAATGTTTTGAAGTGGTCTGAACTGACTGTAATATCAATCCAAGCACCAAAGAAAATCTATAATAAAAATTCATTGAGGGAGGAAGTTGCAAACTGTAATCATTTGGAATATGTAATACACATTGTTTAGGAGAAGAGGTGTAGTGTCTTTATGAACATCAGCTGTGTTGTTGGTTGTAGTCCACAGTGGCCCACCCAGAAAAAACCCTGCCACGGAACCTCCTCAGCACAATTAATAAGTGGAATCTAGAACAGACGTCAAAGGGAAACAGAGAGACCTTCACTCTTTTGAGATGCATAGCAAGTAAACTTGGCACCAGAATTTTGTTGATTGCAGTCCACTGATGTGACCATTCTGAGCTGAAAGTTCCATCAGGCCTTTGCACGCTAACCCACCCCTCCCTCCTCTCACCCCTACCGCTCGGGTTCTCCAGAGTCACATGAGAAGCAGCTGGAGAGGGAGTTAGATGCTAACAGCGGGTATGTGCGAGTGGACTGGGTCAGTGGATGGTGTGTGAAAGCGGGCGGAACTCCCGTCGGCACAGACGGGCTCCCGCCAACTGGGCGTGGTGATGTCACCCAGCACGGTAATGTGACACTCCCTGTGCTGGTCTGGCGTCAAGACCATTTGAAAGAAATAAAAGAAGGAAAACACATGTGCCTTTTTTTTTTTGGCCATAAGCATTTTTTTTCTGTCTGCTGGATTCACTTGATTCTCACTCAGCTGGTTATAAAAACAAACAGCACTAGCTGAATGTAACAGGGCTGTGCTGGTCAGGAACAGCCCGCTGGGCCGCGTTCTCACGGCTCAGTGGCGTGGGGATAGCCATAATGGAGAAATGAAATGAATGAAAACCGTCACTGGTCACGGTAGCATTGTCAAGGTTTGCGTGAGTACCTGAGAGTGACAGAGCTGGGGATTTTTTTTTTTTGCTAATACTTTGCAAAATCAGCAATGTTCCTTTCCCTGGAAAAACATACTGAAGTTATTTGTGAAAGAATCCTGTGGCCATGCCGTAAATCGGACTTCCGTTGGGAGGGGGAGAGGGAGGGAAATGTTGTCTCACGGAGTGACGTATCCACTTCTGAAGTGCACAGAGTTCAAAATAGTTAAGTTCTCACAAAACTTACAAAAAGACAAATGGACCAGTAGTTCTTATTACAGATATGTATCTTAAGATCATCTAAAGAGAAACTTTATGCTGATGAATGAGTGAAACATATAAGAATGCTTTACTTAAAACACTCATATCGACTGCTTTAGTCTGCCTGGATGTATCTGAAGAGTTGGCGTGCAGAGCTAGGAGTGTCGCTCACACAGGATTGTTCACAGAAGATTGCTCACAGTTGTTTCAATACAAGAGAATTCTTGACTTCACAGAAAAAAATTATGTATGGGAGGTTAGCACATGTTGTTAATTTTCTGAGAAGTGTTGTTTATATTAAAACAAATTAATGAAGCGCTGCAGCTATGACACCGAAGTCATGTAAAGATGAGGTTTCTTTGCAGAGTTTACAGTGGTGTTACTATTCATTATTTTGTTGAAATGAGATTGAAGCAGTGCGTAAAGGCCATTGATTAAACATCAAAGTGTGATCTGAACTCCTGTTTAGGTTTTCAGTTACATGTGATCATGTTACAGACCTGTGGCTTATGGTTAAGTTATGTAATTAACTCATCAGTCAATTAATTTAATTAGTTCATTTTCATCTTCACCCATATTGTGCGAATATCTCTCATCCAAAATGAATTTGATAGCTAACAATGGACATCCCTTCAGCTGTGTTTAAAAATGAAAGAAGAAAATTGGCCTCATCAGTATTATGCATTTTAAGCACTGCTGGCTGGTCTACTGCTTCTCCTGACACACACGTGCCAAACCTGCACCAGTCAACCACAGGGGCTGGCTCTAATAGTGGCAACCTCATGCTTCAGTTGTCAGCCAGTCTCTGAAACCTGTTTATTTACTTGGGATTTTATACGAGAAAATTCATGACTGCGGCAGCGATAATCACGACTGCTATCCGCCAAGTGCGCCATGAATTACCTTGAGCGTGTCACTTACCCATTGATTTAGACAAAGGAGTCCCACATGTCCCAAGGAGCACACAGACACAGGGCATGGTCAGAGACTGTGACCGTCACTCTGGGTGACCCACCGCGGAGTAATGGATTAGGAGTGATTTTAAGTTTCAAACAGTGGTCAAAACTCTACACACAAAGCCTCTTTTATTTTTGTTGATTTAAAGATGCCCTCCACCCCTTGTGAGACATTACATGAAGTCCACATGTTTTCAACAATGAAATGAATGCTCTAATGGATCTAGTTACTGATGCTTTCTAATCTTAAATTATTCTGTTGCTGGTGTTTTGTATTCAGGTTAGCTGGTCCCAAAGGTCTTGCCAAACCACCAGTATCCTCAAAAATACTCCACAGCTTCACTCTTCAACCTTACTCACAACAACACTGCACAGTTGCATGCTACAAACTTACTGACCTTGTGAATAGCTATCTGGGCCCATTGACCGATGTGATACAAAAATGCTGTAGAGTTAAGGTAATGTTTTGTCCTTGAGGACCATGTAGTAGGTTTGCCTTGTGCTGTGGACAGACGTCTATATGGCTGCTTATTGTTTAGATGTGGGTCTTTTCATATCACAGTACACACAGCACACAAGAGGAATCACACTGGATGTTTTTAATGTCAAGTCAATGCAGAATGAGTGGCATTGTAGGCAATGTTTGATTCCTGTGTGGTTAAAACATTGTGTTTTGTTTCTCTTTAGAGCTCACATTTTATGTTATAAAGGAACAATTCAGGAACTCTCCACGCCTGAAGAGAGAGGGCTGGTAGTAAACTCCGCCCTTACAAAATACATTCTGTGCCCAAGTAAGCCAGATCAGTCAGACTTGGTATGGATTACTGATTACATAAAGTGAGAAGACACCAACTGATTCCAAGAGAACTCAAAGCCATCTTGAATAATGTTTTAATAATCGCTCCACATTTCTGGGGTGGAGTGTGGGGCAGGGGTGTGGGCGGGGCAGGGTGTGTGTGGTGGTGAATGGTGTGTGTGGGGAGGTGGGGGTTGGTCTAGAGATTGGACCATGCCAATTTTCCATGGGGCCATTCCGTGACAGTAGCCGCCGGTGTGTCATGGTGTTGGCAGCTCAAGGTCAGGGTTTCAGACTGGTTTCCCCCCATCCCCCGTTCTCCCCAGGAAGCAGCTGCGTGGGGCCAGCCGCTTAAAGGCCTTGGAGCCCAGGTCTCTGAGCCAGGCTTTGGCTTCAGCTCTGGCCGCTGTCACTGTGCCCTCAGGGGTATAGGTTTTTCGCCTGGTCCTAAATGCCACATTGAAAATCGAGTGAGACATTTTGGCTCATGAGCATTCTTTGCCAGAACAATTCCTGTTCCAGTGCTGAGCCTTCTGTACAATGGACTCTGTTCTCTCTCTGTCTGTGGGCTGACTAGTGAAGAGGTTTGTTCATTAAGGGGTATAGAAAGGAACTGAAATGGGATGGGACAGCAGGCAACTGGTAGATAACAAAAGATAGTATTAATCAGGGACAGGGACACACAGAGAGCCTGTTTCAGACTTCCATACCACATCATGTCTGACTAAACAGTCCATGCCATTTAGTGTGACTATGCTGAAGACCAGGCAAGGGTGCAGTGCCTGTTTATTTCCACAAACTGTTTATCTTCACTCCTCCACTCTTTCAATCTCTCTGTCAGTTAAAAAGAATGAAGATGAAGGTAGATGGAGTGACAACAGTAGTGTAGTGAACAAAAAAGGGAGGTGCTACCGTCCGCCCTCCCCTTTCCCTGGGCTTCCGTGCGAAGGAAAAGGAGTCCCTGCTGTTTTAAGTAGAGAGAAGGCCCAGTCTCAACACTGACCATGTGGCAATGAGATCATCAGAGGTCTCATGGAGCGTCCCAGTGGCTTTTCCTCAACCACACAGTCTACAGGGGGAAAAAAAGAACTGGCAAAAATGGATAACTGAAGAGAATGCCGGCAACTCCAGTGTGCTGGTCTTCGAGGTAAAGTGGAAGGAAAAAAGAACACGCTCTGTAAAAATAGAGCATACATTCCTGTAGATAATTACACCCAAATGTGAAGTCTTTAAGTCTGCCGCACTAAGGGCAGAGGGTTGCCTTTGTCAGAGAGGTCCTAATGATGACGGCAGCGAGTCTTTCCCTAGCGGCAGCATCGCGTGATCATACTGCTTCTCCTCACAGACTGTGTGAGGCTCAACAGCCTGTGGCAACATGGCACTGTGGGGGGGTGGGGGGGGGGGGGGGGGGGTAAGACAACTGTGGGGAAATAAGATGACTCCATCTAGCAAATGTCTGCAATCCAACACTTTACTGAAGTCTGTATCTGCGTGATTACTAAATAACTGCCTGATCAATGAGAATGAACAGATCCATGTGTCAGAAACGGTAATTAATTAGATAGCAGAAGGCTGAAGTGTTTATCCGTTGAGGGAGATCAACTGCTGGTATTGTTCCGTATCATAGCTAATTCATGACACTCATTAAGAACTCTGGACGGTTAGAGCCAAGGAAGTATTGGGTGACATGTTCCTCACTTTGGCTCCTCAGTGCCTCCTAATTCAGCTGGTTTCAACCATCCCTATTACTGATAATGGGATTTAAAATTAACGGATCTTGTTTTTAATACCATGCTTTTACCTCTCTCTCTCTCTATCTCACATGGTTCCAAATGTTCTACGTTCCCAGAGGAAGCAGAATTTGTAATGAAACAGAGGGGAGTGTGTCTGTCCCCAAACATTTTAGCAAATATGAGCATGTTTTCACCCTGAGGCTCCAGCAAAAACCATAAAGAACAGCATTAACAGCATAAACATCAACAAAAAGAAGAAGGAGAAAAAGAAGAAGAGGTAGATTAGAAGAGGTATGATTTTTGTTGTGAGGCAATAGTTTGAATTAACCAAAAACTGTGAGTCTCAAGTGTCATAATACGGTTGAGTAATGTTCATTTCCTAGTCAGAGTTCATCCTTCCTGGTCAACAGCACTTTCCCTAAGTGGGCTGTGAGAGACCCGAATGGTGCTGGTGAATCACTTGCCTGCACTGTAAAGGGAAATTAGGAGGTGGTATTCCAGTAAGTCATCTGTGAGAAGTCTGAAAAGTCTATCCACAAAAACACACTGCGAGACACTGGCCTGACTGTGTCAATACCAAGCAGCCTAAACAGGCGAGTTCACAAGTGAAAAACAACACTGTAAAATATTCTGCCTTCAGATTAAAGTCATTATTTTCCCTTTCAAAGCTGTGAGCTTATTGAAATGACCCAAATCTCATGTGCGTCATTTGAAACCCTTATGGAAATTCATACCTCATGCTCAACGTCTAATCTGTTCATTTAACGGTTACCAAATTTAGATTACTTGACTATCTGAAACAGGTTCAGTGGAAGAAGTGAGCAGTTAATGGCACAGATCTGAGAATCACATAATAATAACAAGACAACGTTGGGCCATTGCAAACCTGTCTGAAATGTGTGTGTGTGTGTGTGTGTGTGTGTGTGTGTGTGTGTTATTTATGAAATCAATAACCAAATCAAGGTCTGTTTATGAGATCAGACTGCTTCTGCAGTACTGTGCTAGCCTGTAAGGTCTTAGTGTGAATGTATGTTTGTAATCAGAGAGATCTATGAATAGTTTTTGACAGGCGTTTTTACAGCGTCACACATACACAAATACACACAAATACACACGCGCGCACACACACACACACACACACACACACACACACACACACCACAGATGCCCGCACTTCTGCTCTTTCTCTCTCTCTGTCTCTCTCACACACACACACACACACACACACTTACGGAGAAGTGGGTTAATGGGTGTCGATGTGTCAAACAATTCAGTATGTGAGGTCTACAGCTCAAGATTTTTTATAAGGCTGTAAAAAGCCAAACAGTCAGTCCTTTTGCCAAAGGAGCAGAAATAGATTTCTGAGTTACATCAGGAGACTAAGCCGTGACTTTAGTGGGAAACATGAAGAGGAGGAAGGACACACTAGATTAAGACAAAGGAAGGCCAGGCCTCACCCATCCCAGAGCCAGCCTTTATCTCAGGCCTCACTGAGGCGGAAGAACAAGAAACAAATGAAATGTTTGAATCCCATTCTTTAGATGAATGTGTCAGAGGAAGCTTGTGTTTACTGTTGGGGGAAATGTAACTTCAGGATGGCAGTGAGTCAGAGAGCTGTTAGGAATGACACTGGCATGCCTGTCAGTCAGTAGTGTGTGTGAGAAAGACAAAATCCATTGGCCAGTTTCACTCTTAGGCAATATCGCACATCCTCTTCATGATGAAGACTTCGGCCTAGTGAGAGAATTAGTTCGTCTGTTGATTCTCTCTGTTCCCTTTCACAGGTCTTAGAGGTCAGATTCATAAAGCAAAACCATGAAGTGTTACTGTAAGATTTTCATTAGAGCATAACCAGGGACCTCTTTTTCTCTGCTTCACAGATGGCTTTTTTTCTTTTCTGTGTACTCTTGGCACTTGCCATTGCAGAATTATACTGCATCTAAAGAGACAGATCACTCTAATGATTAACAATTCTGTAATGCTTTCAGCTTTGATTGATCTGCATACATATATATATATATATAGAGAGAGAGAGAGAGAGAGAGAGAGAGAGAGAGAGAGATAGATGTGTGTGTGTGTGTGTGTGTGTATATATATATATATATATATGTGTGTGTGTGTGTGTGTATACACAGAAATAATGCACAGTGTATATGGAAATTTATTGAGTGCATGTGTGTGTGTGTGTAAGTGTGTGTGTGTGTGTGTGTGTATTTATGCATTCTTTTGTCTGATCTCAGCCCAGCTATATGATGACAGGCAATGTCTTTTTTTAAGCTGATGATTTTTTCCACACTTTAAGTGTTACAGTGGTTATGACAGCCACAGTCACACTGCTAAATCTTGTTACAGTAACCAAGACATGCACATACCCACAAACGCATGCACACACACATACACTGCATCTTTATTTAGATGTATGCCTAGTAAAAAATGTAACAGCAAAACAAAAATGTTATATTTGGACATACTGTCAAATATACAACTTGTCAAACTTACAATGCTGATGTAATACAAGTACAGTGCACAAGTGTAAACATCTAGAAATTATATTAAAGGCAGGATTTGAAAAAAAAAGGAAAAAACAGAAAGTGATGCAGGTATTAACAGTGAGTTCAAAATGGCAAATGTTACTGCAAAGAAGGCATGAAGAAAGTTTTGTTTCTCATCTCAATAAGAGAGAGAGAGAGAGAGAGAGAAAACAAAAACACAAAAAGAAAGATCCAAAAGAAACGGCTGTCCTTCTCTTCAGGTTAGTCTGGCCTCAATTTCATGGCACATTTAAAAAAAAAAAAAAAAAAAAAAAAAAGCCGCGGACCCAGCAGCCCAGCATATAATGAAGAATTAGGTTCCATTACATTGGCGAGTTAACCTTTGCTGAGAGCATTCATCACTTGCCAGCAGTCATCAATATTTAACAGCTGTTGTTATTACGAAATTCTTTATAGGCTAATGTGGCTTGCTGGTTTGCACGCAAGGCTTTGGCAGAGTGCCAGTAGGCTGTCAGAGACGCTGGGAGATTGACAGACTACTGGCTCGCGTGACAACAGTGCTTTTGGTCAGCCAGCTCCTGGCTCTTAAACAACTCTCTCTCTCTCTCTCTCTCTCTCTGGATTTAGATTTCCTGGCTAGGTTTATGTGGGGGGGGGGGGGGGGGGGCAGTGCAGGGGCGGTGCTGGGGGTGGAGACAGGCAAATAAGGTGGAATCCAGCCAGTTCCCCCTTTCTTTTTTTTGTTCTTTTTTTTTCTTTCTCTTTGCTTTGACAAAAGCTGTGTGTGCACGCAAGGACAGAGGGGGAAATGCTCAGCGTCTCTTGAAGTTGTTTTTTTTTTTTTTATGTCAAAACATGTCAGAGGCCAGAGGATTCTGCCCCAGCTAAGATCACAGCCAGGAGCCAAACCAACATTCCTCCATCTCCCAATCAGATGGAATAAAGCCCTGTATTAGAACCAAAGCACACCACCTCTGACATGTTCAATTTACCAAAAAATGAAAAAGAAAAATAGGAAAGGAAACAAAATGAAAGGAAGGGAAAGTTCCCCCGGACACTGAGACACTCAAAACAAATGAAAACTTTACTCATCCGAGCACTGATTAAATATTCAGAGTTTGTCATGTGTGTATTTCATTTCTCCTGTGTATGTATGTAGGAACCCATTGCTATGGTAGAATATTCATTGTACTCTTACACAAACAGGTCTGTAAAAAAAGATCATACAACAATAATGGATGTGTATGGACTGAAGGGAGTTGGAGGCCATGAGGGAGACAGATTGTGTCAATGTTTTGCCCAACACTTTTTTTCCTGCATTTGTGCTTGTAGATTGAACTTCACTCAGGTGAGATGTTTTTATGAAGTATAGCAAGTGTGTGTGTGTGTGTGTGTGTGTGTGTGTGTGTGTGTGTGTGTGTGTGTGTGTGTGTGTGTGTGTGGGGTGGGGGGGTGGGGGCAGGCATGAGAGCAGGTGGAAACAAAGAGGAGGGAGACATTTTGGACACCAGTGTGCTGTATCTTAAAACACCTCCCAGTCCCACCCTCTAATACCTACCACTTAACACAGTCGACTTAGCACAGTCAGGCAGGTCATGACGTCACCTCTGCATGGACGATGGGCATGGTGTGACGTGTCACAACAAAGGCCAGCTGACTGGGCCTTAGGGTTGGCCCATTCAGAACCCATGGCTGTGGAACATTTCCTATGAAACAAAGCCTGGTAAAGTGAGATAGGACGCGGCATCAAATTGCTTAATTGCTTGACCTTCCACACGTGCCACACTGGATGGTTCAGTAATTGTCCCCTGTGCCAGAATAGATAAAGATCATGCTCCTTCACCTCTGAGTCGTGAGCATGCTTAAAGAGGCTAATAATCAGACTTTTTGTCCTTGACTTGATCAGTGGAGAAGTCAAACATGCTCCCTTGTTGTCCGTATGTCAAGTCTGCTCTGTTTCACGCTGTTACGTTTATGTTTGAATCAGAATAGGCTTCGTCTGGGTGTGATTGGCAGGTTTTTTGGTGAAACCCAGAGGGAAAACATAGTCCCAGGTATTTGTCAGGGCTTTCTGATGAACGGAAAAAAAATGCCTTCAGACATTTACATAAGGGCTGTCCAAACACAAACACAGCTAGTTCTCAGAAAACACCTCCACCTGTCCTGGGCTTGGCTGGCCATTCTTTCCTCTCGGCGACCGGGATTATGGAGCTGCGGGTGATGAAGGAGAGGGGGAAGGAACGGTGGCGTGCTTCCTGGAACGCCACTCAGGTCTTTCCTGCTGTCACTCCTAGCCCTGAGCACACAGCGTGAATGTTCAGTGTCTGAGCGCCCAGGCATGACTTACTCTGTTTTCATAAAGAAAGGAGGGAAAGAAAGGAAATGAGAATGAATAAAAGCGCTGTGCGACAAGGAAGCAAAACTTCAATCATTAATCTTCCCATATCCTCTCTGAGACGTTTTAAAGATGTGTGCAGGTGACTAAAGGAGTACAGGAGAAACAGAAAGCTGTGAGACACACAAACGAAAGTTTGCAGATGTATTCTGTTTCGATTGTTGAGAAGTGGATGCTGGTGATGGCTAAGGAGACAGAGTGTTGTGTGAGAAAGTGGATCAGAGGGGTGACCAGAGAAGAGCCCCATCATATTCAGTCCCTGTCACGTTACAAGTATAAAAATAACAGAGGAATGGGGAGAGAAGAATAGCTGGAATCGATCTCATGCCGTGGCTGGAATAGCGTTGGGGAAAATTGTCAGGAGTCACGAGAGTGCCTGGCCCACATTACACTAGCAGAAAGAGCAGTGTCTGTGTGTGTGTGTGTGTGTGTTTTAGGCACTATGGGAAATATGCCTGAATTAGTTATTTTCCCAATCATGAATGTCCAAAATTTCACACTCAGCAAATCCATGAATACTGTAAATAGACTTGTCACCTTTTCAGAAAATATACAAATGATTCATCCCTCCAAGCAATGGCAGCGTGCATTTGTGGACCAGTTACCACTTTCAAAAATGACAAGATCTGACTCTTCAGTCGAGCATAAATCAGTATAAGAACTGATTCACGCTGCACACGGGTTCTAATCCTTTCCACACTGTCATCAGCGAGGAGAGGGCTTTGGGCATTAACAGTGAGGGTAACAGGGAAGCCAGTCTTACTGTGTAGCCTGGGATATCTGAGAAACATGAGAACTTTAAGGAGCTTTTCATGCCAATCACATTGGAAGATCGGATGTTCTGAAAGCCTTTCAAAAAGGTTTTTTTTCCCCTCCCCAAAATAAAGAAGGAACCATGTGGCAGTTTCGTGTTAAATGAATCCTGTTAAGTCTTGAAAACCAACACTGGCATACTTACATTCTCCTGCTGAGCACTTCTTAGCACAGGGATTGTAAGCAGGAAAACGTTAGCACAAGTTCTTTACATCTTCCATATGGGAATGTCCTGATATTTTTCAGCATTGTACTTTTAGGACTCTGGTTTTAATTCAGTCAAATTCTGCTTTTGGACACTACGTTTTAATGTGTTTATTCCTTAACCTGTGTTGTTATCCATTTTTTCATAATATTTAACAGTTTAAAAGTGGCCCTCAAAGTCGAAATATGTTAAATTAACATTTCATCGAGCTGATCTTCTCTGTTTTTTTTCATGGCTTATGGTGTCAGCGTAAATGATTGTGTTATATGACACTTTTATACAAACAGGAGTGTTCTGCCTTCGTTGGCTCGGTTTAGGACTAGAGTTTTTTGAACATAGTTTTTCCTGCTTTAGGAACAATCTCTCTGTGCAGTTTATTAAGGCTCCCTCTGTGCAATGGGATTATTTGGCAGTACAGCAAATCATCTTTGTGATAACTATGGGGTTTTTTTCCTCTGCCCTAACAGCCAATCAGGAGAAACCATCTCGGAAACATGTCAGCCCATCCTCCATTAATGAGGTTAGGAAGGAGAGCCTGCCGTCAGAGCCGAGTGTGACGGAGAGTGAACTCCTACTGGAGGTGAGTGTGTGAAAAATGGGCCAAGGTTGTAACTCATAAAAGTCAGAATATCTTTAGCCACAGAGGTGCTCGTAAAACTTTCTTGTTTGGATGTCAGAGAAGCAGGGACGAGTAAACACACAGGTAAATTGTAAGTTCCTGGCAGGGAATGAGTCATTGCATTATTCTCATCTGTGCTTTAGTGCATGACAGCGTATGCTATACATAGATTTGAGGCTGATGAGGTGATGCTGAGGTGATGCTAAGTAAAGAAAATACAACAGTGGTGTAAGGAGCTCTGAAAATCTTACTGAAGTAGAAGAATCATTTCTTCAAAGAGATTTCACTTAAGCAGAAATAAGGGTACTCATCTAGAAACCGGTGACTGGGAATACTAGAGTACCTTGTCACAAATATAGCCCAGGCAGCAAAAAAAAAGTCACCTAACCTTCCCATGGTAGTTGTTTAATCCAGAGACAATTTTAAAGTAAGTTAAAATATTACATCTATATTTTGCAGTTACGTTTCCCAAATCCAACAGTTTGAACAGTTAATTTCCCCAATGTCAGTAATATTTGGTGCAATCTTTCTTTTCAGACAAATGTCACTGTACCCTTACAGCCAAATTAAATTTTTGTTTTTCTGTGAGTACGCTTCATTATTTTTAGCGGTTCTATTCAGCTAACTGTGGTCTCTAGACTCAGGCTGAGTGACAGAAATTACTGGTAATTTGGCATTTCATTGTACAGTGCAAACAGCACAGACTGGAGGTGATTGACTGGAATGTCGCAGTCACAGACTTTGTTAAAAGACCCACTCAACCAAAATGTACTCAAGTAAAGATACTGTCATTCCAGAATGCTCTGAAAGTTCTAAGTCCTTAAAACAATGCAGTAACGATTTTTTTGTAAAAAGTGTTTTACTCTGTATAGTTCATTTAATAGTGCTTGGGTGAACATAATGTGAACACAATTCAGTTTAAATGAAGGCTCATTTTATCATCGCTATGTTTTGCCACTTATTGCGTGACTTGAGAAACCACTCAATTCGACCCACTGCCCTTCTGAGGGGGGCCGGCGGAGGGTTGCCACGGAAACCATGTCCCCTGAGGGGATGAGGATCCCGGAGAATCCCCCACCCCAGCCCCTTTTCCGCAGATGACTCAAAAACGGCTTTATTTTCAACATGTCGTGACCTTGCAAATGTGCCTTTGATGTCTCCTGTAACAATGTAAAAGAGAAGGAAAACAGCCAGGATGTGAGTTTTGCAGTGGGAAAAGTCAGCCGTGCTCTTTTCTCACTGAGACCAACTTTGGGCTTCCGAACGCAGCACACAGATTCCTGGCAGTGGATGTAAATATGCCTCCCAACGCTTTTAGGCTCAGATCTCTAACATGGCCTTCATCGCTGAAGACGTTGGAGTATAGTGTTCCAAGAACAACACGAAAAATGCTTTTTTCAAGCTCCACGGTGAGCAGGTGCAAGTTTTCCATTACCTAATCCTTTCGGAATTCTGTTAGCCAGGGAAGAGAGGAATGCTGCACAACAGTACACCAACTTGTGAATTCCCCCTTTCTGCCTTTTTCCATGCAAAACAAAAGCAGACAGAAGTGTGAGTGAAAGAAGGGCAGCTGGTCTGAAGTCAGATAGCATCTGATTACGTGTTCATGCACTCAGGATGCTTTCTAGCATCAGAGAAGTCATTGGCAGTACCTGTTCCAGTTCTGCTGCCTCCTGACACTGCCGCTAAGACAGCCGCAGGCTGAGAAATGTTTCACACCAGGAAAACTGACACCCCTTTTCATAGAACTATGCGCTGTCCCTAGCCAAACACATCTGATTCCAATACATGGACGCCTCCCAAAAGCTTGATTAGCTGAGACCAGTGTGTTAGATTAGGGCTGGAAAGAATGCTGTGCAGTGCCGGGCTGGCTACTGTCCTAGATGAAGAAGTTAGCAGAAGAACACGCAGAGGGAAGACAGCAGATAAGATTGATGCCCCAAAAAGATTACAGTCTATTTACCATTCAGAGACGGTTCATCGTCTCAATAAACGAATGTCCAGTCGGCCTTAATGCATAGTCTGTGTCCCTCGTTAACACACAGTGTATGTCACTCCTTACCCTCCTTAATGCACAGCCTATGTCTCTCATTAACACACGGTGTGAGTCTCTCCTTAACACACAGCTTCTGTCGCTCCTTAACAAACAGTCTGTGTCTCTCCTTAACCCACAGTCTGTGTCTCTCCTGAACACACATTGCATGTCTCTCCTTAACATTCAATCTGTGTCCCTCCTTAACACACAGTCTATATCTCTCCTTAACACACAGTGTATGTCCATCCTCTTTAAAACCCTGCTGGGGAATTCCAGATTCAGAAGCCCCCTGCCACACAGTATTTAGACCTGATACATAAAGCTGTCAACAGCCCCAATGCAGAACAATGAGTCTGGACTTGTTTGGAGATAAACCATTTTATCACCCAAGTCTGGAGGGCGAACCATTTAGGTTGAGCACACCTCCCACCAGAACACTGAGATGTGATGCTGATGTCAGCTGAAATGGGCTTTTGGTGACTGATCTCCCATTGAATAAGTCAGGACTTCCCAGCTGCACGCTCAGGTCAACCTGTCAAACACGAAGCCCTTGATCACCTGAACCAGATGAGTAAGTGGTGAACTAAGTGAAAAAAAATAGTGTGAGAAGGGCTGGTACAAAAGAAGAGAAGGGAAAGCTTCTGCTTTTATTACTCATATGTTTGAAAATACTATGGGTGGCCAAAGGGTTAGAGGTGCAAATTTCACAGTTTAAACTGTCTGCCACAAACGGCCTTAAAAAACCTTTTAGGAAAACAGCACTCAAACTATTGTAATTAGAGCACAGGCTTAAACACAAGTGCATAAACCGGTGTGTCTGCCGCATGCGCATGCATGCAGTGGGCTGTACATTGTACATTCCTGCATAAATCATTTAAAGAACATGTCTATGGACCTCTGTTTCATTCTGATTTAAAGTTTACTCAGTGGACTAATCTTGTGTAAAACCGGACTAAGCTGTGAAATGTTTTTAGTTGATGAACATTTGAGTTCACTGAGTGCAGTGTCTGTACAAACCCTGAGTAGACAAACACGTAAGATCAGCTGACCCAAACAGCTAGGGACGCACAGCAGTTTTGGAAAATGAAAGACAGAAAGAGAGGGAGGAAAAAAGAGACAGAGAGAGAGGGAGGGAGGGAGAAAGACCATCCTGACCTGGTCTGTCTCGCATTAAACTGAAGGTGACAGGGGCTGGCAGGAGCGAAGCGCGAGTCACGCGATCGTCGGGGACTTGGCTGCAGAACAAACGCGCTGGCGAGTCATAAACTCCAGTTTGTGGAGCCAGGCCCAGCGTTTCCCACCATCACCCCGCCACCCCCTCACCCCGCCCCTCCTGCCCCTTTTCATACACACACTGTCCTTAAGTATGAGGAGACTTCTGTGTTTGTGCTGTGCGAATTCTGAATTCAGTAGTTGTTAAATGCTTGCGAAACTCAACACAACCCACACTTTCCCACTAAGAGCAGTTAAACCCATGACCACTGTGGGGCTCGTTTCAAACTGTGGCTTCATGGACTCTGCTCCGTGGCGTTATGCAAATGTCGTCTCTGTAAAACTGCAACGACGCGAAGGCCACAGAATTACTCAGAGCGTCAGTGCAGGACACAACATCCATCAGTCTCCACTTTGATCCATACATAGCTTAAATATATTTCTCCACTAGAAAATCAACAGACACGCAGTCAGACAATGGTGAAATAGTTTATTTTATCAAAGCTTTCTCTTTAATCTGCTCAACCGCCACAAAAATCCAGCCAGCATTTCAATCCTGAACTATACCACATTTGCCATTAATGACCAAGAGTTAAAGCAATGCAGTTCTCCATGTTTCCCTTTCCTCTGAATGACAACTGACAAAGTCTCCCTCTGTTTTCCATGCAAATCTTCACACAATTAAAGTGATGGGCAAATGACTGGCAGGATCTCCATGTCTGATGAATTAGCCTTGACTCTGTAACGCCAGAGGACATGGACACTGGCTTCAGACATATCCCAGGAAATCTGTCCTGGCTTTTACTCTCAGTCTGATACTGATGCCCTGGCTCAGAACTTTCCATGCATGGGTCAAGCCTCATTGCCCAAATTATTCGGTTAAAATAAAGATAAGAATAAGAGGCCCTGGTATGTTTTCTGACTGTTTAACAGGAAAACTGTTTTATTTTATAAAATACACAGTAAAGCCTTTTTTTCCACAGTCCTTGACTGGTTTTGCGCTGGTTGTGAGCAGCGATGGAATGGTGTTCTACGCCTCCTCCACTATTGTGGACTACCTTGGCTTCCACCAGGTATGTCGCTTTCATTTTCATGTTCACACGTTGTTTTATTGTGTTTCAATACGGCCTTTTGAGCAACCTGACAGCAGTACATTTAGACTGCTTACATGTTCTTAACTTTATTCTAAGTGAAATATGAAGGTGTCAGACTCTTACTGTACTAGTCTACTGAATCATGCACATTATCGCTGGACATTGATTATGACTGCATTAATAGTGAAAATAGGAAGCATTCGTATATTCTATATGTTCTATATGTTTTGTATGCATTTATATATGTTATGCAAACACCTTACCTGTACCTTATATTTCCTTGTAGATAGTCCTATAATCTTTATTTTTATTTGTCTTCTCACAGCTCTAAAACAGATCAAAGTTATTTGTATTTATATTTTTATTTCATTGTCTCATTTAATTTCTTTGTTCTAACCAACAATTGCCGTCCAGTCTAAGGTGAAAGAGAACTAATATGTAAACAGCCAAGAGATGTGCAAAGGTCACTGAGGTCAGTGGCATACCATGAGAATGTGTGTCGTACAACTTGTTTTCATGAAAACATTTGTGTGAGGTAAAAGCTCTTGCTGACCCTTTCTTCAGGACAGAGCGAGAGAGTCACAGAGAGAGGGTGAAGTAAAGTCTGTCCTGCCAGGGGAGGTGTTCTAGACCAGTTCAGGAGGTCAGAGCAAGGTCAGACGACATGGACCATGCCTCTCTGCACAGCTACCGATTTCCCCGGTACCCTAAGCAGTGTCAATTATTGATGGCATTCAGCCGGGCATGCCCACTGACTGCCCCATAAATTATTTCCTCAAAACGATGAATAAAGTACTGTAGAACATCGCGGGGCAGGACTCCCCCTGGACGGAGTAGAGATCATTCCAGCAGACTGCCCCTCACTTGCACGTCACCACGGTGACGCTGCTGTTAAACAGAAATGGACGAAGAGCTGAGAGAGAGGGGACTGGTTGACAGTCGGCCAAACTCTTTAGTTTCATATCACTGAACATCCCCCTCCTCCATCCCCCATACACGTACAGAGGAGAGAACTGGGGGAGTGCACTTCCATTAAAAAGAAAGGAAAAAAGAAAGAA
Organism: Chanos chanos; assembly: GCF_902362185.1. Lineage (NCBI taxonomy): Eukaryota > Metazoa > Chordata > Actinopteri > Gonorynchiformes > Chanidae > Chanos > Chanos chanos. The sequence goes on along the minus strand of NC_044497.1, from coordinate 20,064,286 downwards.
AGAAAAAGAAAGAGTGGAATTTTGGTTTAATGATTTACAGCAAAACAGCAAAACATACATATTTAATACATGGTATACTTCAAAACATATTTTGAAAAACAAACAAAACAAACGAGTTTTTTTCTTGTTTGTTTTAGAGATGCATCTAATGGAGACAATGGTGCATGAAGTAACAGTTGTTCTCTTCCTTTGGCTGGGTTATGTCATGAAAAGGGTTGTGTCTGAAACTCATCGTACCAAAACAGTTCACACAGATGACTTCCAATTACTTGCACTCTTTTAAGCCTCTTAAAGCTAATGTTTTTATGCTTAGCTCCCAGACACTGCACAAAATAGACAAATGAAGATGGCAGAGGGAAAAACTGTATAGCATAAATAAGTTGCTGAAGGGGTGGTGGAATGTTGAGGGGTGACACCACAAGAAAGACTGAAAACGGCAGTGCTGGCCTTTGATCCAGTTAGTGACGTGGCAATTATCTCTTTCTTTCTCTCTCTCTCAAAAAAAAGAAACGCTTGGGTTGGGCAGAACATTACGTTTTTCTTTTCTTTTTTTCTTTTCTTTTTTTTTTTTTTTGTTCTCCTCCTTTTTTCTTTAACTAGCAAATCTAAGACAACAGACACCAGATCCGTCTGTCTCTGGGTAACATGGTGGCGCTGCTGTGCTTCTCGTGCAGTCGAATTGTTTTGCAAGGCAAATGTTCAAAAAGCCTTGCGTGCCGCCAATGTGGAAATTACGGGGGAAAGGTTGAATATTTTAGAGGGAATCTGTCATTTCTGACAGAAAGCACAGCTATTGCTGGAAAGAAAGAGGAATTACGAATGTGGGCTTGGTTTTTTTTATGCTTTTTTTCAGTCGGGCAGGGCGGGGCTGGGCTGCACTGCTCCTTAGCAGATGTTGTCATGCAATTTTAGACAAACAAGATAGCCCCCACCACCTCAAGGCCCCAAACACCAACCGCTGCCTAGCCCACAGCCCTGATTGTCTGTATAGTGTTGGACATAGGAATTCCAGCCATGAAAGAAAGGGAAGAATCTTAAACAGACAGAGAAATTTACAAATAGGGCATCTGATAAACCACATTGAATTTAATAAGCTATTTGTCTGATATGATGTAGAGGCAGTAAATAGGTGACTGAGGATGTTGTAGTCTTATGCGGTGTGTATGTTACCCGTGATAACATGAAGTTCATAAAGTCATCACCTTTTGTGTCATTAAAACTATCCACAAAAATAATCATAAACAAACATGGCCCCATTGACTAGCCAATCACTTGCCAGCGTGAAAGTGAATGAGTTGTCAGGAACAGTTTGCTGGCAAACGCTTGCAGCCTCAGCCACCCCCCACCGGCTCGTATGGCTTTAGACTTGGCTCACTGGAGCGAATCCTGGGGTTAAGTGGAAAGGGCACTGTTGTTTGCAAATGTGGAGTTGGAGCCTTAATCATTATCGAATGGTCAAGCCCTTATGTGTTCTCTCTCTGTGTCTCTTTGTGTTTTAACAGACGGATGTGATGCACCAGAACGTCTTTGATTACATCCATGTGGATGACCGGCAGGAGTTTAGAAGACAGCTCCACTGGGCCATGAACCCCACACAGCAGGTGGCCTCCAGCGACCATCATTCAGTGTCAGGGACTGGTGTGTATACAATCACTCCCAACACAGAACTAGGACAGTTCACCAAACTGGGACCACTTTCAAAGTGGAGCTCAAATCAACATCCATACTGCTATGACACATCTGCTGTCTTAAGTCTGTTTCATCTCAGATCAGTTATATAGAATAAATCAGAAATCAGATCAGAAATAAATTTGACTGGACCCATAACCAAAAATGATCAATTGTCCAGAAAACTCAGGAATTTTCTTTGTAAATGTGAATGTACCTTCTTTCTCAAAATGCTGCTCTTAAAGTCAGTCTATAAAATCTCTTGATAACTGATAATTACTTTTAATTATACCCTCTGTTCTGTTTTGGTTTGGTTTTTTGAGGAATATAGATGCTTTATAATGTAAGTTAAACAGTCTTAGTCTCTGATGAAATGACAACTAAAGCTGCCTTTCTCCTTATATATTGTTTATTTTCTCTTGTTTAAATGTTAAACACATTAGCTATAAAATGTGTCATAAGAGCTTGAAATACTCTTTTTTTATGTTCCCTAATAAAACAGTTCATGCTCTCCATCAGCCAAAATCTGGCCTGTGTTTGTGTGTTTGTGTTTTTCATAGGTGAGGATTTTGTTGTCAGCAGCCTCTTCCACTCCCAGGAGGCAGGTGGCATTCCACCGGAATACACATCTTTCCTGAATCGCTGTTTCATTTCCCGAGTACGCTGCCTGCTGGACAGCACCTCTGGCTTCCTAGTAAGTGGCGCTGCTTTTCACTGTAAACATAACAATAAGTCTATTGTGCATGGTGATAGAAACCTATCCTATGCCAGTCGTCTTCCGTCCCCACAATTTGGATTAGTCAAAGGCAGTGTTGTTGTCCCAGCCTGCCTGGACATTTTGTGAAGCTTCTGTGGACAGTTTATGAAGGTCACTATAAAAATATCCCTTTTCAACTACAGTTTGAATCATTCTCATATAACTTTGTTTGCAGTCCTCATGTGGAAAGTTTCCTCTTCGGGCACTGGCTTCTTTGTTTTCATGCGTCCACTCACGCAAGGGTGGCTTTTCTTACATGTTTAGTGGAAGTGTTTTACATTGCGGTGGCCATAAATAGACCAGTCCACTAAGAATCATAACTATCCTCAGATAGATACATTTACCAAGAGTGTTCATCCCTGAAAGCTTAGACCAGAATGGTTTGGATGCTGTAAACGAAAGCTTTTCGGCTGAAGGGGAGGGAAAACCACAGCCACTGGGTTCTGTTGAGTCCACAGAAGTGCCTCATGCTACTTGCTCAATTAAAAGCCAAGGAATGTGACTGACTACGGATAACAGCAAGGAGCATATGAATCAGCTTGCATGAATCAGATATCCTTCTGTGGACAAACAGTGTACAACTGCACAGCCTCTAATAATTTGTGGATTAGGTTCAGTGACAGTCATTGTGTGGTTTTGATTGGTCCAAAAATGAGTTAGTTGGAACTCTTGAGAATGGATTATGGTTGTCTAGGTTACTATCCTATGATTTCATTGTTAAATGTCTTTGATGTGCTTTGTAATATTCTCGAACTCTGATCTTTCCTAATATTTCGTGTAAGTGATCCCAAATTTTTATACCATTCCCATAAATAACACACATCAGTTCCTTATTTTAGTTCCTTAAAAATTGCTTTAAGTTCTGTCTTTTTTTTTCATAAAATCCCTTGAGACATTACAAGAATTTCATTTCAACATCACTTGCACATGGTTTGCACAAGCTCGGCTCCGGCTTGTTACTTTATGTTCCTACCTATTATTTGTTTGCATTTATTACACTTCAGCCTTGCTATTTGCATATACTGCTCCAGTAACAACAGATTGATTGATGCATATATGTGTGTGAATTCAGAGTATCTGTTCGTATGTATGCAGTGATTGTGGAACAAATTAACAAATGATCTATAAAAAAAACATTGCTTTCTAGAGAATGTCATTAATGGCCTTCTCTGTCCCTGTCAGACAATGCAGTTCCAGGGCCGTCTGAAGTTCCTCCATGGCCAAAAGAAGAAAACAGGGTCAGGTGCCACCATGCCCCCTCAGCTTGCGCTGTTCTGTGTGGCTGTGCCCCTGCTTCTGCCCTCTATCACTGAGATGAAGATGAAGGGGGCAATTCCACGGGCCAAATACAAGAATGGGGGCAGTGGATTCATCAGTGCATCAGAGCTCAGGTCAGACATCCATTATACACCCTGTCTTACAGTTCATCCTGTCCTACAGTTCACCCTGTCTTACAGTTCATCCTGTCCTACAATTCACCTTGTCTTACAGTTCACCCTGTCCTACAGTTCAGCTTGTCTAACAGTTCACCCTGTCCTACAGTTCACCTTGTCTAACAGTTCACCCTTGTCTTACAGTTCACCTTGTTTTACAGTTTACCCTGTCTAACAGTTCACCCTGTCTTACTGTTCACCTTGTCTAACAGGTCACCCCGTCTTACAGTTCACCCTGTCCTACAGTTCAGCTTGTCTAACAGTTCACCCTGTCCTACAGTTCACCTTGTCTAACAGTTCACCCTTGTCTTACAGTTCACCTTGTTTTACAGTTTACCCTGTCTAACAGTTCACCCTGTCTTACAGTTCACCTTGTCTAACAGGTCACCCTGTCTTACAGTTCATCCTGTCTTACAGTTCACCTTGTCTAACAGTTCGCCCTGTCTTACAGTTCACCTTGTCTAACAGTTCACCCTATCTTACAGTTCACCTTGTTTTACAGTTCACCCTGTCCAACAGTTCACCCTGTCTTACAGTTCACCTTGTCTAACAGGTCACCCTGTCTTACAGTTCACCTTGTCTAACAGTTCACCCTATCGTACAGTTCACCTTGTTTTACAGTTCACCCTGTCTTACAGTTCACCCTGTGTTACAGTTCACCTTGTCTTACTGTGTGCCTTGTCTATCAGTTCACATTGTCTTACAGTTTGCCTTGTTTAACAGTTTGCCTTGTCTAAGATCACCTACCATCTGTTACTATACATCTGTTACAGTTTACATCATCTAACAGCTTCTATACCTTTCACACAGCTCATCTTCCATCTTATACATCTCTTATACAATTTATATCATCTAACAAACAGCTTATACACCTCTCCTACAGCTCATCTACCATCTTATACATCTCTTATACAATTTATATCATCTACCAGACAGCTTACACACCTCTCCTACAGCTCACCTGACATTTACAGTGCATTTACATTTATTTTTGTCTAAAGTGACTTTATACATCTGTTACATAGTTTACATAATCTAACAGTTTATACAGAAGACATATCATAGTTGTTTGTGTGCTGTTGCATGTAGTAAATCTGTGTGTTATCTCTGCTAAGTTTGAGGGTGAACCTTGAAATGACTGTGACTGAACTAGGTTTTGCCGGACACAGTGCAATAAATGGCATATTTATGTGGTCTACAACAGCATGTAAAAAAGTCATGATTCTTCCAACAAATGGGTGGAGGGTTTTAATACCATGTTGTCATATGTAGCAGTAAAGTGGTAGATTCCTACAGACAGTAATTTCCATTTCTGACTTTGATTACATGCCAAGAAATTTAATGCTTTTAAAAATTGCTCTAGTCCATATCATTGTGATGTTTTACAATACGACAGAGGGCTTTGCTATTGGCTCACAGTGGATGCATATGACGTGATTAAAAATGTACTAGGCATTTGTCAGAGAGAGAATTGACAACAGATGTGTTCATATTATGAGGAGGCTTGTGCATACACGGATATGGGCACAGCCTGGCCCTGATCTGTACCACTCAGATCAAAGAAGACTTTCCTGATCAGAGGACTGAGGCTTAATGTTTATATAACTGATTATATTACCAATGAATACAACTATATTTATCAACACAGAACAGTTGTGAGCTTCTGTGAATGCAAGTTTATGAGAGAGAGAGAGAGAGAGAGAGAGAGAGAGAGAGAGAGAAGTAGTAACCTCCAAGGTGGGTTTTCCACAGTTAGGGATTAAGTGCTGTTCTAATTGCTAATTAGAAGTTAAATGTACTGTTGCTATAACATAATACATTTGACAAAATTTTTGTTGAATATAAACTTACATTATGTTTATGGAGATACATTTTGAATACAAAAATAGGTGGAACCTATGGTGAGATCAGCGACCGACTACCAAATCAATCACAAGTCAGATTGCAGCATGTGTACAGAATCTGGTTTCCACCCCACGCTGCTGGCTCTGAACGATGGACCACTAGAACATGTGTTATCAGTGAATGTTTGAAATACAGGAGACAAAGAGGGCGATGGGGATACACAGCCAGAGCGTGGAGTCATCTCAGTGTTGCCTCTTAAATCAGAGGTTTTGAGCTGATCCCACAGCAGTTGGAACAGAGTTCTTTTCATCTGCCTGAATGCATGAGGTCACTCTGGATCAGGCAGTTATGATGAGCCCTGGGCTAAGATTTACATCCTAACAGAAATGGCAGAGGAAGAGAACCAGAGCTCAGCTGGCCAAGTGCACAGCAAAACTGGCACACTATGAGTTGTGTATGACCCTACTTCCAAGCAAAATATTTGACTGATGCTGAGTCCACAAATAAACATTTAAAAGGCTTTTTTCTGGTTGTTACAAGTATCACTGTGTGTAATTTCTAATCTGAAAGACCATAATGATGCTCTGCTTTCGTGACCAGTGGTTGCCAGCCCTTCTTTTGCCAGGACTTTGTGTCAATTCTAATCTAATATATCTGGTGATATTATGCAGATACTCCTTAGAACAATGATTAGCTGTAACAGGTTTGATAAATTAGGTCTGGAAGAAGATAAATCTTAAAAAGAAGCTTTGGCCTCCACTGGTTCAGATTTACCACCAATCCTTCTGTGGCAATACATGACAGGTTACCGTCTGGCTTTAGCCAAATATTGATAGAGGGGAAAAAAACAGGTAGTGCATGGAAACATCACCATCTCAATAACTTTTCCCCATATTTTTGAGAAGTACCTTGTTAAACCTTTTAACATAAATATTGATGTGAATGTATCAGGAACCTGACTCTTGCTTTCCCTCTGTTTGTTTGCTGACCTGCAGTGACAGAGAGGATCATGGGAGGAGGAACTCCATGATGGGTGACAGAGGAGATTCCCTACTCCTAAACTGCTCCATCCCTACAGGCCCACTGCGCCAACATGCCCCATGGACACCGCTCTCCAAAGACAACGTTAAGTACAAGAGTGAAGCATTCTACGGACAGGATGAACCCCTCAATTTCTGCAAGTCATCAGCAGGGGGTCAAAGAATCACCAATCTCGACAACTCGTGGATCGTGAGAGATAATTCGGGGGCTATCCGAACTAACCTGTTTGCCAACAGCAGGTTGGGCAAGGTTGGCCATTATGGAAAACCCTACAGGATGTCTCCGAGTTTCCACGGCAACAGGGCTGAGGTCTTCATGCCAAAGCTTTATGGGAGCCTGCAGCAGGCTGGGCAAGCAGACGGCTATTGTGTGGACGGCATTAAGAGTGAGAACGGTTATGAAGAGCACCCCGAGTGCTATGGCGGACGCCTTATGGCTGAGGTGCCTATCAAAGTGGAGCAGGACTCGGACTCCGAAAATGGCTGTGATGTCTATGGCCGGCCGTGGGGGTGCCGTGAGCGCTACAACAGCGGCGGGGGTAGTTACGATGGCCTTCAGGTGAAGGCGGAGGACGGCTTCTACGAGCAGTACTCACCCTGCCAAAGGGCCAAGGCTAACAGTGGGCCAGCATTCAACGGCCAGTACCAGACCACATGTGGCAGTATGAACCGGCCCCTCAAATGTGTCCTGAACAAGGAGTCAATGCAGCTCAGCCCCCACAGGCTGGCACACCCTGACCAACTGTGCAGCACCCAGAGCACCAACTGCATGGACAGCTATGGTAGCAGCCTGGAGCACAAGGGCTACATGCAGCCAGACTACAAACAGGGCTACGAGTTCAAAGGTCAGGGATTGCTCCACACTATAAAGCGAGAACCCATGGATTCGCCACCCTGGCATGACAGCGGGCGTGACATGTGCCCAAGTGGCATCCAGCGGAACATCATGCCGAACTGCGTGATGAGCACAGAGCAGCACAAAGCCAACCCCTATATTTATATGCAATAGTGTGGATGGAAGTGGCCACTGATCTGCTTAAGTGCTTGGCAGATGTGTTAGCATTACTTAGTCCGGTACAGGAAGCTGCCCCCCACTGTGTTAAAACACGTCAGTCAGTCAATGGTAGTCATCGGTGAAACAGAATAACAAACCAAGCAATAGTTCTAATCTGTTCAAACCAAGCAATAGTTTCCACATTAACATTTAATTATTCATAGAGTAGCTCTACAATTTGGGATGTTTTATATGGAAGTTATACTCAGAAAGCACTTTTCTACACTTAATGTTCACTGCTTTCTATTTGAATGAGAATGAAAACTATTGAGACCAATCTTCAAGCAGTGACCTGTGAGAATATAATCTGACTAGCACTAAAAGGCATTGATTCGCTTTCTGGCTGCTTATGCGCACAATTCCTTCAAACTTACACTTGAGGGCTCAGGTCTAGGAGTAATGTTTTTATTTTATGGTAGAAACTCAAGTATCTACCAAATCCATAGATTCTGTTGTTTTTAAATAAAAAAAAAAGTTTAAAAGTTTTATTATTTTTTCTTGTATGCACTTTTGATATAGTGATGCAAATCTTTAATATAACACCGTGTTTGAGTTCTGTATACCAGATTCCGTTGGCTATTACAATATGGATTGTAAAATGTTTAAAAATATAAAGACATGTTTTACACTAAAATCAAACCGCCACTGTTTGTGGATGTGTGAGTGGACTGTAGAGTGCGCTTGGTGTGTAATATACGTTTAACTTCAGAATTAATTCACCATTTCAACTTTGTTGCATGCTCACTTCTAACATGTATTTTTTAAGACATAAAACAACTGAAGGATCAGTTATAAAAGGTACGGTCAAAAGTGAAAATTCCTTTTTTTTCTAATGAAATGTTCTCTGACTAAGCTGTGGTGCCTATTTGGAGTTCACAATATCATAATGTAATAATTTATTGCAGGCCAGAAGAATTTCTCTCATCATATAAATGTCTTCCTAAGACATGTCAAATAGCTCAAACTTTAAATAAACGTTAAAATCATAGTCAATGTTTCACTGATGTCACAAAGCCAAAACCACATGGCCTGATCATCCGTCTATGGATGTGGAGGATTTTGGCTAATAGCTGAGTCAAGAGATTGGGAGTCAGATATAAAAGTTTTGTGGGAGATGTTCATGTATACCCTGGTTTGTCTTTGTCCTCTTTATTGTTAGCTGTAACCGTAAAATGAAAATTGACAGCCAAATGAAAATTTCCTGTTTAGTTTAATCCAGTTTATCGACTTTAATGGGAATTTAAATCCATAGTTTAACTCATAACTTCACCTAATTATACTCACTGAGTTTTACACCATTTGTCTTGGGGTAAAACTTGCACTACTGGGTCCATACCTAGACATAATGTCACATTGACATGCATAATTGTAAATTATCCTCCCTATAATTGTCTCCCTTGTTGCTTCTATGTTTTTTGTTTGTTTTTTGTTTTCATACATTTCTTTTTAATGTTCAGCAATTAATATTTATTGTCTTGGCAGAATTGTATACATTTTAAAAAATGCTTCAAGGCTTTGCACCTGTAAGAAAGATTGCAAAATGGCTTTCTACCCCCTATGCAATCTATTTTGGCTAACATTAACAAAAATGTCACCGGGCTCTTTGGCTAATCTTGTAGCTGCAAAGCAGCAACTGTACTGCAGCATCATCACTTCTCTTTTTCTGAATTAAAACAATGCAATAAATATCAATGCAAAAAATGACTGTTATTCACTTATTTTCTAATACTACTAACAATACAACTCACTGGTAAATCACTGCGTTGACTAATGCGTAACCAGGTGGTGTTTAAAAGTTACATCAGTCTCTGTTTGTGACTCTAAAAGGCTTGAAGTCTCGTCTACAGTCTCACATTTTGAATTAAACAGTCCCAGTTTAGCTTTTGAAGAACAGTACACCTCTCAAATAATTAAAAACAGATCTGAGCAATTAGAAACTAGACACAGATGGAAAGAAAATTGTGTAGCCACTCACAGATGAAAAAAAATTATTCAAATTAAATAGTACTACTTACCAACTAATATGATTATTCAAGACTCAAGGAGATGGTAAAATGTTTCAGAATGTGAGAAAAAATCATGTTTCGCAGCTTCTGTTGGGCAGATGGGTTAAAGAACTGGTTTTACATTCCTTTCTTTCTCTCTGATGTGGAACTCTAAAATGACATAGTAGAGTTCATTACAGTGTCCAGAGATACAGTTATTTTATTTATTTATTTTTCCAAAAAAAAAAAATTACAAAATCATGTTCACCTGTAAAAATACAGATACAGAACACAGAAAAAAAAAAACAAGTCATCCAGTCAAACACTACAAGCTTTATGTGAACAGTAAAATCATCAACTATATCGACTGTTTCTCCACAGAGTCAGGTCAATCAGCTATGCATAATTACCTATGCATAATGAACATAGAAAGATTTCCTATGAAATTTCCAATGAACCTACAAAGTAACTAGCTTTTACATATGCACAGTGTGGCAACTAGTTATAGGTAACATCTTCACTAAATTCCCAACTGGAAGTTCTATAAAGCTTGTGTGGCCAGACACCTTAGCAGCTCAGTGCTAAAGCCAAAGCAGATAGACAGCTCTAGCTAAGGGCCAGATGTGTCAAGATGACTAACCTTGTTTAGCCACAAGAATCTCCTCAGCATTATTCCAACCACACACCCCTAGACTGCCAAGGCATGCTAAAGTCACACTAATGGGATAATATATACTACAGTTGCCATTTTAGGACCAAAAATAATCCATTATCCTTTTTACGATTAACATCTCTTGATCTTTAAGAGCAGAGGCAGGGAAGGTCATGGCTTTTCTTAGATAAGCCGGCAGCGCTGTTGACCCTTAGCTGACCTATGACCTGTTGTCATGAGACTTTCACTGGATCGTTGATATATGTTTGAAGTTTAAAAATATTTAACCCTTAAGTGATCTCTGAATAAGTATTAGTTGTAGTTTCGCTAGTATTTCAGAAATGTAATTAGTTATGTCGGCAAACATGACCATCAGCATGTGATTACAAAACTGACATCTCATGGATGTCTTGAGAAAAATAAAATGCTGTTGTTCACCAGTATGTCCTCTTTCTAACATATTATGTGCAAAGTTAGGAAACTCTAATCAAAGGCTTGGTAACACAATCACTTGTGTAGTCCTTTTTATTGTTACACTGTGCATATACAAAAAGACAAGTCCTCAGATAGAAACACACATTGAATGTCCTTCACATTGTCTTACTTGGTCTAAATTGGACTAAAGCATTGAATGCATGGAGGATTTGAGAAAGGAGAGGTTTCTCTCTTTTTTAAAGCTTAAATTCATGTTTTACTTTGAGCATACAGCCAGGTGTGTCTTCCTATGCCAGCACACCACGGTGCACTGCTCTGCGATGGCATGCTACTCCCTTGGAACGCGTAAAATCATCAGCTCTGCTTTTACACGATATGGCCAGAGCTATGCCGACAACAGACAAGCGCCACCAATAAACTGAGACAGTAACTGGATTTTCACCCACTTGCTAAACCAGGATATCCTCACGCCAAGAGGTGTGTTTTGCATTCCCACTGTATTTTATGGGCCAGAGCTGTGTTGAAACCATGTGTATGTGAAAATACCGTTCTCCCTTTGTCCTCTGTCCTTCAGAGGTACTGCTGTAAATATGGATTGAAAGCAAGGAGAGGAATTGCATTCAAAGTAATGGAATTGAACTTAACTTGAAGTTCTCTCCAAATATGTTTTTAATGCAATGTTTCCCAGTCCTTCTCCTCTGCACATTTAGACACTCTCACACTCTCCCTGTTCTAATAGACCTCACTCATCTACTCAAGGGAGAATTAGCTGATGAGTTGATTTGAGTGTGTCAGATCTGTCAATGGGCCCCCAGGAACAGGTCTGGAAAACACTTTTTGGCACATAGAATTGTGATTATATTTTTGCAGCTTCATCTTTGTATTGTAACAGAGTTTGCTGTAGTACAGGAACATTAGCACTGACACTGTAGTACAGGAGCATAAGCACTGACACTGTAGTACAGGAACATTAGCACTGACACTGTAGTACAGGAGCATTAGCACCGGTAATATAGTACAGGATCATTAGCACTGGTAATATAGTACAAGATCATTAGCACTGGCAATATAGTACAGGATCATTAGCACTGGCAATATAGTACAGGATCATTAGCACTGCCACTGTAGTGCAAGATCATAAGCACTGGCACTGCATGTGGCCCAGGGTGGACAGACACACCAGTGTAAACACCACTAACATCCTAACGGTCACAGGGACAGTTCAGACAACTTTATTGTCTTTTTCTGCTCAGACTTCTATGGAAAAAATCCTGACATATTCTAGTTCTTTGCAGACTAAACTGGCAGTCAGTTGACACAGTTTGATTGTAGAACAGCATTTCATGATATAGTTTATTTCGTGATACAGTTAGTATGCCCCATGCACACAAACATGCGTGGGACAAAGGCTTTTAATTAATGATCGAACTGGTGTTTAAATGTTGGGTTTTTTTTTTTTTTTTTTTAAATATTTGCATTAGGAGGGTTGACAGACATCTAATCCCAGTTGAAGCCATAACTAAGATGGTTTAAACACTTCCACAAACATATGCTAAGTGTATGATCCCAAAATAATCATCTTAAAGGGGTGACCAAGAGGTTAAAGTGTCATCTGAAGTGTAACCTCTGACACAAAATTCCAGCATGATAGACGATGTAGTATAGCGTCAGTGGTTCAGTGAATGACACTGACTGGTTGCCAAAGAATGAAGACAGAACCATTTTAAGGTATTAGTCCACTGGCTCAAATAAAAAAAACAAACTAACTCACTAAAAACAAATTGGAGACACAGTGGTAATTGAAGCAGGAAATGTTGCATTGAGAGTCTAATGAATTGGATGCTAATTCTCTGCAGCTCTGCTTTGACACATTAGGGTGTCATTGTTTTTACACTGATTTTTAGCACTTTATTATCTATTAGGTATACTTAGAGTCAGCCTTCTTTCTAATCCACAGAGAACCAGAACATCAAAAGGTTGATCTGACTCTGACATGAGACATGGAATTAAAATGCTCAACTCTGTTGAAGCACTACAGACTGACTGCAGAGTGCAACTGTCGCCCATCTCTAATTTTTAAAAAGGACATAAACCATAAAGCACTTCAAAGCACATGACACATCCCAATAAACTGAATGAACAAAAATATCCAAAGTCTCCAGACTCACATGTCTGTGTGTCCTGAGCAGTAATAAATGAAGTCACAACCTGTGTGTATCAGGGAGGAAATTCAGATGTAAATGTGAACTATACCTCCACTGTTGCTCTTCATTTTTTCCTCTTCTGATGATCAAGAGATCAAGGCTAGCTGACAGCACGTGTGTGTATGTGACACTGAGAGGGGTAAGAAGACCGGTGCAAAATCGTTCTTGGTTGCGGAGCTTTAGGCCAGGGCTCTGTTGACAATGCTCTACATGCTGTCATGCTAGCAGTGGGCAAGCAGCTCTGGGCCCCACACACAGCCAGCTGGATGGCAGTGATCTGCTCTGAGTGTACAGCCAGCTCTTCACAGCCATCACACGACCTCTAAAACATTCACAGAGACACTGTGAGAGCCCAGCTAAGCCCCCATAATACGCATCATCTCAGATACTTCAGTTTGACTTTGGAAAGACAAAACAAAACAAACAAACAAATAAGCATATGAGCAGACACCACATGAAAATAGATGCATTTGTGAAACCCTCCAAAACCAAAAGCATTTTCAGAGGTTTTCTAGTTTAAAATGAGTGCCTTACTGATGTCTGCATTTCCAGCGCCATGTGTGGGCGTCCTTTTGACCCACATTATACAAGGATTTTCATCCCATTCTAACAACACAATCACATATCCTGTAACTTTGTATGGTGTGTAAAAATATTCTGTGATGTAGAATTTAGAATTTCTGTCAGCAGGGCTGCAAGTTCAGTCACTCAAGGTTTGAAACGTGCTCTTTACACATTGTAGTGAATGCACTCTATGACCGACCATTCAAACTAGCCCCCAGAAATGTTCTCCACTGCATGACGTGGCCCAGACAGAGTCGACTTCAGACTGCCATGGAAGAGAACACAGCAATGTGAAACATAGGAAGTCAATGCTTAATTTCTTGTTTTCAGAATCTCCACTGAAATGAAAAAAAGGTTAACATGGACACCACGAATGTGCTGGCCATACAATCCTTCCAGTGACTAATATCTGAATCATCTCACCATTTTGAATCAAAGTACAGTCATTCTTTCTCTGACTTCCTTCTTCTCCCCCACTATCTCAATCAGAGACAGCTGGTGGAAATGTTTAAATGTGTCATTCTCCTCTCAGAGTGCAGATAGAATATTGCAGCACACTGTTCTGCATAGAGGGACATGTGCAGAGAGGAAAAACTGTGAGAGACGGCTCCCCACAGTGAAGGGAGAATGTTTGATGTATTTTGACAATATCCACAGTTTATCCACAGTAAAACATAGTCTTTCCTCATTCAGGTTGTGTGACTGTGGATGGTTGTCATGACAAGGGCTAGCTGTCAGCTTGGTCCCGTCATCCCAACTTTAAAAACTCGATTTAAAATGTACCATTCTCCAGCAGGATGGGAATATTAGGGTGGTTACTTCAGCACCTTACTTACTGAGGCCAACTGTCATTTGCACAGAGATGCCTGGATGGGCCTTCTTTAGGGGAGCAAGCAGTTTGTGGGATTTTATCTTAAAGGACATTTATCAGTTATTAATAATGTATGCTTTTACCTAAAGGTTTGCCTCATTTAGATGAGGTATTTTTTATTTTGAACAGCACTGTGCCCTGCAAAGTTTATTATGTATACAGAGATAGTGATGTGCAGCTCTGTGTGATTTTTGGTTTTAAGGATGCCCTGTTTTGACAGAGGTTGTGATATGTAGCTCTGTGTGATTTTTGGTTTTAAGGATGTTCTATTTTGACAGAGGTTGTCATATGTAGCTCTGTGTGATTTTTGGTTTTAAGGATGCTCTATTTTGACAGAGGTTGTCATATGTAGCTCTGTGTGATTTTTGGTTTTAAGGATGCTCTATTTTGACAGAGGTTGTCATATGTAGCTCTGTGTGATTTTTGGTTTTATGGATGCTCTGTTTTGACAGAGGTTGTGATATGTAGCTCTGTGTGATTTTTGGTTTTAAGGATGCTCTATTTTGACAGAGGTTGTCATATGTAACTCTGTGTGATTTTTGGTTTTATGGATGCTCTGTTTTGACAGAGGTTGTCATATGTAGCTCTGTGTGATTTTTGGTTTTAAGGATGCTCTGTTTTGACAGAGGATGAACAGTTGTGGAGTGTGGTAGAGAGACTCTGTGTTCTGGATGACAGACCTCAGCCAAATGATTCATACAAGCATGAAAACCAGGGGTCACACAGGCCAGCAACTCTCTCTCTCTCTCTCTCCCTCTCTCACAGACACACACACACACACACACACGTGTACATGCACAATTTAACATCATTCACTTAAACTATTCAAGGAGAAAAATGTTCATTAGTCAGTATTGTGCTGGAATTGGTGCGGTTATCGTAGCTAACACTGCTTGTGAACAAAAATAGTATGGTGTAATCAGATTATAATCTTTGCGATCTAAACAGAGAAGCCATGGTCTCTCTTTGTTTTCCCTTACACTCACTGCTCCATGCCCTCTGTTTGACTCAGGGCATCTGAGGACACGGCGTTGTAGTCTGATTGGTGACCTGGCCTATGCTGCCACCTACTGACATTTTTGAGTAAGTTCATTGTAAAATTCACACGAAAGAAAAAGTCTATTGGCTCTCAACGCAGCGCAAACCGAGACACAAGTGTCCTTGCTAGTTTCAGGCCGTCGCAGTTGTCATTTTCCCGTCCAGCGCCCACATCGTTCAAATATCAAATTAACTTGCGTCCATCTGGGCGGTTAGTCTTAAAATGAGGTGTGGTAAGGCGCACTGCTGTGCGTTGCTATTTTGAATGCAACTGATAGCCTTAGACCATCACAAACCTGATCTAAAGTTGTTTCATTGGAAACTGAGCACCTGATTGGACAGAGGATTGGGAGACGGCGAAGAAAGCGAATCGGCGAATCGCTCTTTTCGTCCGGGTGCTAAATCCGCCGTTGTAATAGCAATCCGTCAAGGTCCCAGCGCAGGCTTTTAAAGGGAATGGGAGGTGACACTCTGATTGGTTTACTGCATGTTACACCCAAAACACACGTATGATTAAGAAAGTAAGTACAACCTCTTACCTTGCGCTCAAATTATCCGCCGTTAAACAAGCGAAAGTGGATTTGGACATGCCCTAAATGAACTTACGCCATGCGCTGTATACCATGCGTTTAGATCATTAAAATAAGACCCTGTGTAATGAATCTAGCTCCAATTATCTTTCATGTTTTCACTGAAATAGGACATTTTTGTATGCATACAATTTGTTGTTCCTATCATTATTATAATCCTATTTCATTCCAATCCCAACTCTCTTTACTTCTCATTCTGTTTTGGAGCAGCTCTGTCTTATATGAATCCCATTTCTAATGAAGTCAAAACACTTTGGAGTTAATGTGGAGTGACTTCTGGAGTGAGTGTTCTGGCACTGAATAAATCTTTTTGAGGACACATGGCTGTGTAGGACTGTTCTGGGACATGATTCAGATATATAGCGGACACTTGGCATGCTCTGTCCCTTTTGGAGAAACATCTTTTTAGTACTTTATTGATCCCCGTGGGGAAATTTGTCCTCTGCATTTAACCCATCCTATATACAGTTGTGGTCGGAAGTTTACATACACTCATCATGGACATGAATGTCATGGCAATATTGGGCTTTCAATGATTCCTTTGAACTGTTCTTTTT
The DNA here is from genome assembly GCF_902362185.1 of Chanos chanos. Lineage (NCBI taxonomy): Eukaryota > Metazoa > Chordata > Actinopteri > Gonorynchiformes > Chanidae > Chanos > Chanos chanos. The sequence goes on along the minus strand of NC_044497.1, from coordinate 20,047,593 downwards.
CTGGGGCAGAATGATTGTACAACATACATCTTTAATAGAAAAAAAGAAAAAACAAGAATATGGTGCATAATATTTTGGGTTTTCTGAAATCACAGGGTTAAAAAGTATACATACAGGGTCAAAAATATACACACAGTGTCATGGTTAAGGCTATTTTGTCAGTCTGTTCCTTATGTTTCTAGTGTTTCCTTTTCCCTGTGCTCCCCCTGTTGGTTTGTCTTCTCTGTTGTGCGTGTGTGTATTGTGGGCGTGGTCTCTCTTCACTTCCAGATTGCCTACACACCTGTGATCAGTCACCTCATCACATCATGGTATTTAAACCCTGGTGTTTCATCCACTCGTCGCCAGATCGTTGTTTCAGCCTGTGTGGATCACCTCCGAGCCACTCCGCACGTCCAGTGTGCCCTTCGCCGGCCTGTCAACCTCCAGCTCCGTCTCCTTAGTCCCTCTACTCCGCCTCGCTCACTTCGCCACTCAACAACCTTGCTCATCGTCCGCATCCTTGCTAGCCTCCTGCATTTCCTCTGCCTGTTTCCACTTCCATTCTACAACCTGTCAATAAACCCTCCTTCATTCCAACCAGAGTTGTGTTCTGCGTTTGGGTTTCCTTTGTTGATTGTCACACACAGCACACTTAGTATTTGGTTAAATGTCCCTTAGCAAGTTTCACCTTGACCAGATGCTTTTGGTAGCGGTAAACAAGCTTCTGGCATAACTCTGGCTGGATATTTGACCACTCTCCTTGACAGAATTGATAGAGTTCAATAAATTTGTTGGTTTCCTGGCATGGACCCGACTTAAGGACAGTCCACATATTCTCGATGGGGTTGAGGTCAGGACTTTGGGAAGGCCATTCCAAAAGCTTAAATGTTAGCCTGCTTTATCCATTCCACAACCAGCTGTGATGTGTGTTTGGGGTCATTGTCCTGTCCTGTTGGAACACCCAATTGTGTCCAAGTTTCAACTGTCTAGCTGATGGCTCGAGGTTATGCTGAAGAATTCTGAGGTAATCTTCCTTCTTCATTATTCCATCCACTTTGTGCAGTGTGCCAGTTCCACGGGCAGCAAAACAGCCCCAGAGAATGATGCTACCACCACCACACTTAACAGTTGGTACAGTGTTCTTAGGGTTGAATGCCTCACCTTTACTCCTCCAAACATACCTCTGGTCATTATGGCCAAACAACTCAATCTTTGTCTCATCTGACCATAAAACTTTCCACCAGAAGGCTTTTTCTTTGTCCACGTGGTCAGCTACAAATTTTAGTCGAGCTCGAAGGTGTCAATTTTGGAGCAGGGGCTTCTTTCTTGGCCGGCAGGCTCTCAGTCCATGGCGATGTAGAACTCGTTTGACTGTAGACAGTGACACTGGTGTTCCAGCAGCTTCCAGTTCATGGCAGGCCTGTGCTTTGGTGGTTCTTGGGTTGCTCCTGACCATCCGAACCAATTTTCACTCAGCTGAGGGTGACAGTTTGGGTCTTCTTCCAGACCTTGATAAAGTGGCTACACCTCCCAACAACTTGTACTTACGTACAATTGTTTGAACTGATGATCTTGGAATTTGCAGTTGTTTAGAAATGGCTCCAAGAGCCATTCCTGACTTGTGTAAATCTACAATCCTCTGTCTCATAGCTGTACTGAGCTCCTTGGACTTTCCCATTTTACTGTGTTGGTCAATCCAGTGAGTGCTGTCAAACAAACCCTTTTTATGTTGGCACAGAGAAGCTACCAGCTGTAGTCAATCATGATAACTAACAAGAAGTTAAGAGGCCTTGGCCTTGGCAAGTTAATAGATGTTTTGGAAATTTCAGCACTATTATATTAATAATCTAACTGAGTGTATATATATTTTTGACCCTGTATGTATAATTTTGACCCTGTGTTGATTTCAGAAAACCCAAAATAAATTAAAACTCGTGCACCATATTCTTGTTTTTTTTTCTATTAAAGATGTATGTTGAGCAATCATTCTGCCCCAGAAAAAGAACAGTTCAAAGGAATCATTGAAAGCCCAATATTGCTATGACATTCATGTCCATGATGAGTGTATGTAAACTTCCGACCGCAACTGTATATGCAAGGAGCAGTGGGCAGCCATGTGCAGTGCCCGGGGACCAACTCCAGTTCTTTTGCCGCTGCCTTGGTCGAGGGCACTGACAGGGGTGTTAACCCTAACATACATGTCTTACATGTCATACATGTCTAACATACATACATCTGATAAATGACTGAATGGAACAGCATCAAATTCAGCAAGTTTCACAGGTTCAGTGTGCCTTTTGATAATGACAGGATTACACAAATGCTAAACACATGCATATTCTACTACACATTTTAAGCAAAGAGGCTTGATATTTTTATTATACTCAACATCTACAGCCAGACCCCTGTATAACTAACTGCAGGTCACATTAATGCTGTTTTAATCATTGTCAGAAACAACTGTTTTCCAAAATATGTTTCAACTCTAAAGTAAAAAAAAAATCCACCATCAAACACTGCACATGCTCAAAAACAAGCTCGATCATTTTTTAAATATTTAATCATTCAAGCATATTTTCCAACATTAAAATATTTTCAGTTGTTCCACTGTGCATAAAATGAATGCTGGGACACTGAAAACCTCAAGAGATTATGGCTGGTGATTGAAAAGAGACACTGAATACAAAAAGATTCCCTAAATTTTGAGGAAAGAAGTCACTATTCATTCATTCATTCATTCAGCCAACACACATTCAAAACAGTTAATATCTTAAAAGTACAGTTATTCCACTGAATTTATACATACTGTATATTTAAGCAATTCTATCAACAAACAGTTAAACAATTTCCAGCTCAATGTGATCGGTTTTTGTTTTTCATTCCAGCAATTGTGAAGTGTTCAAAAATATTTCTGCTCTTTTAACTCTAGGAGGAGGAGAATGCCCGACTCCAGGTTCAGAGATGTCAGCTGGAGACACAGGTAGAAACTCTGTATTATCATTATACGTTTATTGCTGTATGCAAACACTTTCCTCATTACTGGTATCAGTACACAACAAGATGAAGTGTTAGTCTGTCTTCAGTATTTCAAGTCATTGCTTCACACTGTAACTATATCATTCATATTTAAATTAACCCTAGTTTACCATTTTTATTGATTTTTTTTCATCCTCAGGGTTTATACTTTCTATTAGCAAATGAACGTTGCGTCTCAAAGGTTAAATTAGCTACCAAAAGTTTTTCAATAAAATACAACTTCTGTGTTATTTACGATCCTAAATTATTAGTGCAAGAGCTGTTAAATGACTTGGTTGTTCTGAGCATCAAATTATTACAAAGCTGTAATATAATTGATGCTTGTGATGACACACCTGCTGCTTTCCAACACTAGAGGGCGCTCTGAGATCACAGATACCCCAAATTAATTGACAAAGAACACGATTCAAGAACACCTCGAAAACTTATTCTTTGAAGTTGTTAACGGTTGACATATGCGCCGAATGAGAGTGTGTTTCAGATGTTGGACACCCCAGTAGAATGCAGATTTATTTGACTGTTGTGTTTCCTTCTATGAGCCGTGGCTGAATTTGCATCCCGCTTTACATGTGACCCGAGATCTTAGCGCAGTACTCACCTGTCTTAACTAAATCATCACGTCTGATAAATCTGTCACACAGAGGAGCAATTAGATACTTAATAAACGCATTGGTTATTACTCATTGTAAAACGGACAGCTGCGGTCTGGAGGGTGACTGGTTAACCCAGCGCTCCAGACATGAATACTCTAAACAGCGTGGTCAGACTCTTTTTTAATGAGAAAGGTTGTTTTTTGGTTTTTTTTACATTTTTGATATTTGGTGGAATGGTTAACAGATGAGTATGAATTGATGGAAAGAGAGTATTTAAAAGGACCTAATGCTTAAAAGCTGTTCAAAAACACCGGTCACGTCTTTAAAGTCTGAGATCGATTTCAGCCTTGTTTTGGACAATAACTCTGCCCTGTAACTGTGGCAATATTTGCAATGTAGCAAGCAATATTACTCTGGGTAATTTTACCCATATATACTCTCAGTGGTTTAGTTTGGTACATTTGATTTCTGGTCCATCCCCTTGTCTATCAGGTAAAAATGACTCATTTAAGCCCCTTCATCAAATTTGAAACCCCCAATCTATTTTACATGAGGAAACAACCTGTCATTCATCAACAACTTATTAATTCTCTTTTTACACCAATCGATTCAACTACAAATGTCACATCATAATTGATATTTTCAGCTGTAGTACTTTAAGTTTTGTCATTATCCTGGCTACAGGTACTGTAGAAAATAAAAAAAAGAAAGAAAGTTTGAACGGACTTAATGGACAGAAATGGACAGCAATGGACTTAACATAAATAATAATAATAATAATAATAATAATATTTATTTAGAGCCCAGTATCACTATTTATAGTCTCAAAGGGCTTTACATGTCTATATCAAAGTCAAATCAAAATTATATTATGCATAAGTTCGAGAAAATAGATAAGTCTTTAGTCTTGTTTTAAAAGTATTGAGAGAGTTTGCCTCTCTAACTTCTGTGGGTAAACCATTCCAGAGGAAGGGAGAGCGGTAACAAAAGGCCCGGTTGCCAGTGGACTTCTTTTTAACTCTTGGAATGACTGATAATCCAGAATCTTGAGAGCGCAGGGTGCGAGGTGGGTTATAGGGTGTTATTAAGTCAGACAGGTAGAAAGGCGCAAGCCCATGTAAAATTTTATATGTTAATAAGAGGACCTTAAAATCTGCCCTTGCATGACTTGGGAGCCGATGAAGGGAAGCCAGGACAGGGCTAATGTGATCAAACTTCTTCGTTCTGGTCAGAATTCTAGCAGCAGCATTCTGGACCAGCTGAAGACTATTGGTATTAGAGGCAGGCAGGCCAGAGTAAGGAACATTGCAGTAATCGAGGCGAGACGTGACAAATGTGTGATAATGGTTTCTGCATCAGCCATACTTAGAAAGGGCCTAATTTTAGCAATGTTACAGAGGTGATAAAAGGCAGTTTTGGTTGTGTTCTTGATACGAGTGACTAGCGAGAGACTAGAGTCAAAAATCACACTGAGGTTTTTAGCTGAAGAGTTTTGACAGATGATGCAGTTGTGAAAATTTAGGCCTACAAATTTAGCATATGACAACCACAAAATCTTCAATCCATTATACTTAGCAAAATGTTTTGGATACTCATGTTTTATACTCTCTGTCAAAAGCGATTTTAAGAATTGTTCTTTGTTTTGGTTTCAAAGACATAAGAAGTGTTCTGTTGCTATTTGCGGTGTTCCAGATGGTGATCTTCCAATGGAAAACAAACAAAAGGATAACATTGCCTTTCCTTCCCTATTAGCGCGAAGGAGGATCCTTATAGAATGGAAATCGCCTTGCCCACCAAAGGCATCATTATAAATAGCAGTGTTAAAGAGTTTGTGGTGCTTGGGCAGCTTCACCTAAAGCCAACATCATTAATATCTCATAACTTTATTTTTAACTACCCTGTCTGAGTGGTGGTGGATATCACCTGGCGCCTGAACAATTAAAACATTAAAACAGTCCCACTACCGCCACACGGTATAATTAGATGCTCAATGTATCATTTGACAGCAGTTAGTTTACAAAGGTGTTTGATTAGTGAACGACCTGAAGACCATAATGAATGTATATGAAGGTGTTATGAATGTGCTCTAACTGAGGGTAAAGGAAGACTTGGCCTAAGGTGTGAGTGAAAAAAGAGAAGGAATAAATATAGACTTTATTTCTGATCCCGTATTTCACTCAGTCACAATCTGAGAAGATTTTTAACATTAAAACACAAACACTTCAGAAGTGCTGGCAGGAATTTATTTACATCTGTGTACATTGTTTATCATTTGATTCATCTGTAATATGAAAGAGAATTCTGAAGACTTTGTCCATCACGCTTGGTGGATCAGGATTAGTGAGTCTGAGTTCTGGGCTTGTTTTTGTCTCTGTGCAGATCTTACTGACATCATCACGTCAGTCACATCTTCATCCTAAGTGAACTCTTCACTATCGAATACTTCTCCTCTAAGAGCCGGACCAAGACCTTCATCTGTAAAGACAAACAACAAAACACTCATTGACACACAAAGCAGCAGTGTGTGTGTGCAGTGCTGTCTGACAGGCTGTATTACCATATCCAATCGAGCAGGTGTGCCCGCACACACACACACTTCCTGTTTCCAAGTAATACACACTAGACCCCTATCCTTCAGATGTATGACTTATAACCAGAATAGAGACATTAAATCCTTTCATTTGCAGCTGACTGGTACTTAAAGCACTAGAAACTAACAAGAAGAAGTCACCAATAGAACTACCTGAAAATGAAACAAATTAACACACACACACAAAAAAAAAACTTATCTAGACCCATAGACACGCAGAAGGTCTCCCACCCACTGAACGCAAAATTGCTCCACAGACACCAATGGAAAGACAGGGGAGGGAAAAGTAAAAGTGGAGGGGGGAACAGGACATGACAAAAATACAACACCTGGAGCTCTCTGACGACTCTGTCTTTACTTCCTAACACAGCTCCACAGGAATGAGAAACAGCCAAAGCTCCTGAAGAAGAGGAGACATTTTTATTCACTTTTGATAAACACAAAAAGGCATCACATGACTGACTGCTCTTCACCTAATGTCCAACCATCATGAGTGTTTATCAACAAAAATCTATTTCCATATCATAGGGTGTGGTCATTATATACAACTAACCTAGTCCTTGGTCTCTTTTCTTTCTTTTTCTTCTTCTTCTTCTTCTCCTCTTCTTTTGGAGCATCTGTGCATGTGTTGTCTACAGGGGGAAACCAAAGCCAGACAACAAGTGCAGTTTTAGTCCATACACAACTGTATCAAACACTTATCAGTTTCCACGACAACCAAATATCACCACAGATTCTCATCTTACAACAGTGCACTTCACTCTATGCTACACATGACCACCGTCCATATATGTGAGGTAAAATCAAACTGTTTCAGCCCATATTGTTTTTATTCCCGTGTTCAAAGCCACTATAAGTGATACCTTGCTGGAACTCCTCTTCTTTAGTTCCCTGCCTGGGTTCCTGGACATGCTCCTCACGATTCTCCTGCTGCTTCAGAGTTTCGTAACTCTTCTCCTGTGCATCCTCCTCTCTCTCCTCGTTCTCCTCATGGGTTCCCTCTCTGGTTAGCTCCTCTTCCTTTACAGCTCCCTGTCTGAGTTCCTGGACATCCTTCTCCTGATAATCCTCCCTCTCCACGGTTCTTTCCACCACCGTCTCTTGTTGGTCTACTTTGTCTACTTGTTGGACTCCATTGCTGGCTCCCTGCAGATCCTCCTCAAATTGTTCTTCTTCTTGGTTGCACTGCTGCTCCTTCTCATGTCCAGTCACCTCCTCATGCTCTTGTTCCATGCTGTTCTCATCCAGTGTCAGGCTGTTACTGTGCTCCTCCTCCACAGCCTGGATAAGCTGCTGTGACTCCTCCTCTCCCACGTACTGTAGCTGCTCCAACTCCATATGCAGCTCCTCCAGTGTGGCCTGCAGTGTCTGGTGTAGAACAACGTTTGCTCAAAAATTACTCCAAAACAGAAAGTATGGCCTCATTTTATACAAATAAAGAAGTGAGAAGCAAGAAAAAAACTAAAACGAGGAACATTTTGTATTCTGACACTGTACTATGTACATGTAATTAAAGAACATCTGTTACACACAGCTAACATACCTCAGCTTCACAGAAAACTTCATCCTGCTTTGCAGAAAGCTCTTCCACCTCAGCCATGACCTGTGGGAGCACAAACATCGATGGATTTGATGCTCTGAAAGCCAGAGCCTGTCAGTCAAGTTTATCAAGAGTGTGTCAGTCCTACCTCTGTCAGATGCCTGGTACAGTTATCCAGAACCTTCTCCTCATCCAGGATAACACGCTGTGGATGTAAAGAATCACAGGAGTTATTCCATGACCTAGACTACGAACATAATCTCACAAATCTGACACGCCCATTTATTTTGTTGTTCTGTCAGTCAATTTGAGGAGATGATGATTATTGATGACTAATGTTTAATTACTGAACAGTCATGAAGGCAGGAATCACAGTAAAGATTATAAAGAAGGACACACCTCCAGATGAGGAAGATTCTCCTCATTCTCCTGGATCCAAGCCTCAGCACTACGGATGGCTCTCTCCTCACGAAACACCTTTCAACAAACAGACACACACACACCTTAGAAAGTGCCTGCATTTCACATCATCCAAAGACTTTCACTGATGTTGAGAGTACTGTGAAAAAACTGAGTTCCAGTTTCTACCTGTGTCTCCAGCTGACATCTCTGAACCTGGAGTCGGGCATTCTCCTCCTCCTAGAGTCAAAAGAGCAGAAATATTTTTGAACATTTCACAACTGGTGATACAACAAAAAGAGCCCAGACTTATTGCACGGAGGTATAAAGTGTTGAACTCTCTGTGATAATTGAATTGCATTAATATATGTAGAAATTCAACTGAATAACTGTCATTTTAAGATGCTAACTGTTTTGTATGTGTGCTGGCTTTGTTTATGCTACCTGTGCACAGATTCTCAGGTGCAGGTTGTACAGCATCAGCATGAAGGCCTCATCTGCTGTAGCACCGCCATTTTGGGTCTGTCTGCGAGGTACGGGCAGCATGACTGTGGAACGAATGAATGAATGTACAGTAAATGAACAAACAAACCAATATATACTCTCGCGATACCACAGTTTAGAAAAGAGCAGAGAGAAAGAAAGCAATAAAAGTTATGGTTGAGAGACATTTAATACGATGACGTCAGAGTGCTAGAATCTCATAAAAGCATTTTTCAAATTAGTTCCATCACGGAAGTACCACTACGATAAAGGAATATAATATTAATAATAATATTAATATTACTACTACTACAACTAATAATAATGATAATAACACGTCTACTTACTGAATATTTTGTCGAATGGATCCGGCGTTGTATGTAGATGCAGGAAATGCTAGAAAAAAGGTTAGATTAATACCAAACACAGAGCGTGAAAATGTAACTTACTTACCAAGGGGTCTCCCTTGTGGATTCTTAAAATAAAAAAGATTTTTTAAATACTCTTTTAATAAAGGAGAAGCTAAGGCACAGGCCTGACAGTCAGTCCAATTAATTCTAACAACAGCCAGTTAAACAACTGTAGGTCTAAAGGCGAAGAAATGAACAGTTGTCTGAATTCTCCAAGAACTGTAGCTATTCCGCCAGTAAAAAAATCAAATAAAATAAGCCAAACTACAGGGCTGGTTAGGTAGAAAGGACGATGTGACAGAGGAATTCTCTCGGCAGCCAAAAGTCCTAGAAAGGTCAATATTGGGCCGAAAGGCGAAAATCTCAATAGTCAAATAGACGATTTAAAATAGTGGATTTTTTTAAATTGTGGCTATAAAGGCAAGATGTCAGAGATGTTAAAATGCAGATCTGAAGTCTCAGCGAAAATCGCAAGCTTGTGGTATCTGGAGAGCAGCGTAAAAGCGTGAGCTTTCGGTAAAGTTGCGAACAACTCTGACCAATGTTTGATTCTGGGTATTCCATAGTTGCCTGGATCGGGATGACGCATTGGCTTGGAGACGCACTTTACAAACTCCAGAACCATCCGCTGACGATTTACGTTTATGTTGAAATTCTTTACAACTCAATGATTGCTACTGCAGTTCTGCAAAGCAGGCGCTCACGTAAGTCGCCCTGGTACGCTAATCACAATTTACTGCCGTCTAGTGGGTCTGCTTTGTTACTGAATAAATGCATAACATTACAGTGTGTAGTGTTACCTGCACCGCAACGAACTCAGCAAGTGCACAACGAAGCCACCACAAAGCGCTAAACCCCGTCAAACAAAGCAAAGCAGCAGCTGACAACCTCTTTGGTGTAGGTTATTACAGGACATCACTCCGTGGACACGGCTCGCTCCAAACATGTGTGTCAGCCTAAATTATCACAAGTAACAAAATCATCATTAAAATACATAAAATAATGAAGCAACTGAATAACAAACATCCTCTCTACTTTTTTCCTCCTCTTGTCTTGCTGAGCCAGTAAGTGGCAGATGCAGTGGTTTTGTGTCCAGTGGAGTGATGAAACAGGTCAGTGTTGTGGTTTTGATTTGTATTATGATACTCACACTAAGAGCAGAGCAATGTGATGGCTGTGTAAAAACTACTCAGACATAGTCACACTCTGTGACACTAAGATAATGCTTACATAGCACACTTCTTTTCACAGTATCCAAGCATTCCGCCTGAAATAATTTAGTAATTTGTTATAGCTAAAGCGGCAAACACATGTCACGACTTAGTCACAACTCTAAAATGTACCAATTCACGTTTTGTGAAATATAAGTTGTATGCTTTAAATAAACGGGAAGAGAAGTCTTTGAAGAGTTCTTTATTCTGGAAGTGTGAGCTAAATCTGAGACTCCTCTTTTATTCCGTCAAACAGTCTTGATAAACTCTCATGGAATAAAATCTCCAAAGCCTCAGATTCTATGTTTTATTGTAATTCTTTGTTTCCTTCTATGTGTGTGAAATTTGCTGTCAGGAGGGTTGTGCCTGTATTGTCCTTTGATGGACTGTATTGTTTCATTCTTGTGGTGTTTATTATCATTAAAGTGTGAGAGAAATATGGTGTTACTAAACCACTCCCATATATTTAAATTTGGAGGAAAAACTTAACGTAAAACAAACTGTTTAAGTATTTCCACAATAAATACACAAGAGTAAAATCAGTGTCATGCTGTGTGCCTTAGTGAATGAAGAAAAGCATCCTTTCATTTTAAGCTTGATGTCATTCTTACAAAAAAGTTTTTAAAAATCCTCATTGTTTCATCTTAAATTTGTCATATTAAATGTCATTTTAAATTGAGGTATCACCATCTTTAAGCTTTATATCACCTTTATGTGAAGCATCGTCATAACCTTAATGTGTGTGTGTGTGTGTGTGTTTGGGGGGGGTGCACCAGTTGTCAGTTCACTGCATCTTAAGAAATTTTCAGAATTTGGAGAGTGGCCAGAAACACTACTGAAGAGAAGAATCATGTTGACTTGGAAGAAACATCATTTTACCTCAGCTTGAGGTCAAGCATGTAAGAAAAGGCTCAACTTAGTTGAACTTACATCAAAATGAATAATGCAATGTACCTGGCATTGACTTACATTGCCTACAATAAATATTTCAATAAATTTGTATAAATTCAACAGGTCACAGTACGGTCTTGATGTTTTACGCATGTCATCTCCTCTTCATGTAGTCTTTGCACGCCAAATTTGAGAGCCATAGCTCTTTTGCTTCCTGTATCTAGGAACTCTTTGTGATCTTCCCTTTGAAATTCCCTACTGGATCAGTTTGGATCATGTTTGACCACATCTCTTGAGAGAACGGATGAACGCCGACAACCCAAAGTACACGCATGGGAGTGTATCGGGACCCTCTACCACATATCTGAAAAGCACATCCCCCTGCCTGTTTTTGTCTGTTGCTTTGAACCGAAACAGGCCCTAGAAAACTCTAACAGAGACAGGAGGTCATATTTTGTTAAAGGGCAAACATAACGTCAGCACTCAAATGTCAAAGGACCATGAAACTTGGCACGCAGAAGCGTCCGGGGATGCCAAAATGATCGCCCGAGTTTCAGGCCGCTGGCTCCCACAGGCGGCCCACACCGTTCCCATACACATGCCAATTTTGTGCACATTTGGAAGGTCGCCATGCAAGCAAAGAAAATGTGACTGGGCTGAAAATGTAGATTCTGAGTCGCCCCCACCAAAGGTCCAACATACGTGAGGGCCAGACGTGTAGCTCCCTTGCAAGGCCAGTTATAAACTCTGATCACAGGACGTGCCGTGCGGAGCTGGTACTCCAATTTGTGGTAGCCCCGGCTGAGCCAAGTTCAGGGACGTTTGTCCGGTGTTGGTCGGATGCTTGGAACGACTGTGGTGAGTGTTTGAGCACGTAGGCCGGAAAGCCTGTTTCGTAGTACTTGAGAAAAGCATAAGAGAGGTCAGATTTTAACTGTGACCCCTGAGCAGAAGTAAGACTTGTTGCAGTGCTACTTCACACGTCACAGTGGCAGCCATTAAATTAGACCAGACAGTGGTTCTTGGCAACTGTTGTTTTCTGACCACTTTTTTATGTAAGGCTAATGTTAGTTTTTGGTTCTGGGGATGGTTCTTAACTCTGCTGGGTCTGATGTCTTTCTCGGTGTGGTGTGTGTCCGGGCCACACGCCGTATCACTTGTCTGAGCCAGCCGAGCGTTTCTGTGTCCTCTTACGCTGCACTCCACACCCACCGAGGACGGACAGTCCAGTCCAAAACCCAACCAGACATTTCCACTATAGAGACTGGTCTCCTCCGTCCACCTCTCACACGCACGCACACACGCGCACACACACACACACGCACACACACATATACATATACATATACATATACATACATGCATCAGGAAATGACCGGTTAAATCAGTCCACTTTTATACATAACAGTATCAAAGTGTGGAAGTTGTTGATAAAGATGAGGTTATGGTTGGGGAAAGATCATGGGGGGGGCTGTTTATTTTTGGTAGGTTTAAGCTTTTGATGGAAGTGCTTGTTAATTGAACTGGGAGAGTGGGAAATTGTACATATCAGCCTTTTTTTTTTTTTTTTGCTTCTTACTTCCCAGATTTTGCTTGTTATGTGTTTCTTGCACCTCTGGATAAGGCCTTTTTTCTTTTTGAGATTCTTGCTCCCTCGTTAGTCGATTTGTTTGTTTGTTTTGCACTAGTTCTTTATGCGTGAAGACACACACAAATTGTGCTGCGAAAGTACCTACCCTGGAGTAGGGGCTAAAAAAGCCCCTCAAAACGGCGTTCTTAGAACTAAAATCGTTCTAAGTTCCTGCGGTGCGAACACGCCAAAAAGGGGGTACTTTCTCCAACAGTTCTAAGAACTATGAAAAGTTCCTCCGGTGCGAAAGCGCCTATGGACACACAAGCCAGTTAGATTGGGTTGATATACAGATGGACACACAAACAAGTTAGATTGGGTTGATGTCCCTGGTGATGTCCCTTTTATTTTAACTACTGTGTACAGTGTGTGGGTTTTATTTTTTTTTCTTTCTTTCTTTTTTGTCAACCCATGTTCTAACCGCACTGCTGTGAGATTCATGCTTTTAAAGCTCTTTAAAAGGTGTTTTTGGGTAAGAACGGTTTCCTGCTGAGATGTGGATCAGAGATGTGATTATTGGGCGGACTGCTGAATGAGCTGATCCACGCCGTGCCACCCTACGCTCTGACACGTCCTCTTATTGAGCCCTTCTGTCCTCTGACGGACTCGCGCCGTGACAAAGCGTTCGGAAAGACCTGAGCCTTCAGCATAAATGCTTTTTTAATGAAATCGAATGATAACACAGACATGGTTTTGTAACAAACAGGCTTAATTGTTGTCTCCACTCCTGTAAGGACTGAACATTGGAATGTGTACAGAGGGGAAGAAATTTTGTGGACTGACTCATGAAAGGGTAAAATAAAGATGTAAATTAATGAGTTGTTTTATTTTTTTTTGTATGGCAGTCTGTCATGTTTTGTTGCAGTTTATTTAAGATGGTCAAAAACATGGAGAGCCTCCATCATAAATTATTGGGATAAATAACTGCTTGACTTTCACTAGAAGCTAAACACAACAAAAACACAGTCCTGGAGTCCCTGTGGACCTTACTGTGTTCTGTCAAAGGTGGATCTGCCTGGCTGTGGACTCGCTTTCCCACCCTATGTCCATATATGGAGTTTCCCTATAGTGTTCAGATATTGTCACGTGACATCATGTTTTGGTGACTTAACGTAAAGCATGGACTTGTCGGCATAGTGAACGTGCGGTCAGGCTGGAGTTTGAACTGAGCAGCAGTCACGGCAGTTTATAATGACATGAGCTGAACTCCTTCTGTCGGTTTCCTCTCCTTCGATCAACTACCTGCTGATAACAGAAAAAGCTTGTTCTTTTCATTCGACTCAGAAAGCTCTCACACTCTTTCACAGCTCTGTTTCAAAGCTACTGAGACAGAGCTTAAGCAGGGTAACAGGGCATGTTCCCTTTAGTCTGGGAATCTGCAAAGTCATGTGGCTTCTAAAAAATCACATTCATTATAAATAGTTCTATCCCATTAGGCCAAATCAGGGATGAGTGCAGACTTTTCCAGGGGTAGGGAGGAAAAAAACAAAAAGGCCACCACCCTGAAAGGTTTTCAGTGGAGAGAAACCTGCTATAGTTACACAACTACTACTAAAACATCAATAAAATGAACATGAAAAAGTTGTCAAATAGAATATAACCTTGATTCATCCAGTGCCTTTTTAAAGTTTTATGTGTTTTTGTGCTTTATGCATCGGTCTGTAATTACACCTTTGAATTACAGTATGTTTGACCATTCTCATATGCAAATCCGGTCCCTCTATTGAGTAAATATTGGAAGTAGTCAGTTATACAAAATTATAATCATTATTCTGCAGTGTTGGGGAAGTTACTCAAAAAAAGTAATTAGTTATAAGTTACCAATTACTTCTTTAAATTGTAATGGAATTACTTTACTCGTTACTCCTTTTGAAAAGTAGGCTAACTACACTACTCATTGCTTTACATTTGAGTCACTCTCTAAAAGTACTAATTCCACATTTTACCACATAAAACAAAAGCGCAAACATCATAGTCCTTTCATGACTTTATTGTCAATCCAATAGTTTCGTGCCATGCTTAAGAACACCCCTTAGCTGCTCTAAAATAACTGTAAAGCATGGCCTTATTCATGACTTCACATTTCAGCCTGTCTTACTTAAAACCGACTTTCCCCACTATCAACTCTTTTAAACTCACCCCAAAGCCTTTCATGAAATAGCTAATTTAAGCCCACATTCAAACCAGCACATCAAGCAATATAACAGCCAGAAAAGTATAAATGACACGAAAAATGCCTCTGTGCTGGCCAGATCTAAAACCATTTAGTCTTATATGAATTTGTTTGAGAGGACAGATTGAAAACTCAAACAAGCCCACAATCATTACGTTTTCAGAAGAGGTAATGTAGATTTGGACATAACTCATCACAAACCCGTTGACTCATGTCCCTCGCATGAGTTACAGGTCTGCATGGAGAGACAAATGAACTGATTGGCTCTCAGCCAATTAAAGTTCATTTAAAAATTTCCTGTGTCTACTCCACAGGAAGATGCTATTGCCAAACACTGAGTGAGACTTCATTAATCAGTTTGTAATGGTGCAGCCAATGTGTTTGTGGTCAAACGGTGTTGAGGTAAAGTCAGACCCTCTGTACCTGGGACCTGGACAGTGAAACACTGCCTTGAGGACTGTAACCCTGAGATGCACAAGTCACATTTACTCACAGAATTTCACAAAAACACATGGTCACAAAATTTTTATTTTGGAAATTTAAATTGTTTATGATATGCTGATATTAATGTTTGATATATGAATGTCACAGATTGTTCAGCTGGTTCTTTAAAATGCAGTTACAAATTGCAAAACTCCCAAACACTATCTTCCCGTCGAAAGGAATTTCCACAGCATGTTGGGCTGCTGGAGATGCTCTCTGCTGGCGACGTTTTTAAACCTGAGGTTTAGTCCAGCTCAGTTACAGACCACGCCTCCCTACCGCCTTTTAAGATAACAGGAGTAAAGGAGTTCCTTGTGTGACTACCAGGACCACAGGCGTGAGTTTAGCGATTATCCTGACCGCTGGATTGCTGTCATATCGAGCTCACAGCTCTCAGTTCTGCTGCAATAGCAAATTGTCTTCGTACATTTTATTGAACAGGCGCTTTCTCATGGCTCATTTACAAGGATTGTCTTGGGATCTAACCTTTTCTCTAATACTTCTCTCTAGTAAAGATTTTTAATTATGCTTTAAATCGAACATAACAGGGCTGGTTATGACAATATTGTTAAAAAACAAAAAAAACCCAACTCTTTTCTTGAGCCAGTCGGCAGATCTGTTATTCTACATGTAATGCATAGGCTATAAATCACAGGCATAACTTGTCGAAGACTTAAAAGCTTTCCTGCTTTCTCCACGTTTCGTGCTATCACCTTCAATTCAGCCATCAACTTTATACAAAACTCATCCGGACGCCTTTCTTGAAACAGCTAATTTAAGTCTACGGTCAAATCAGTAGATCAAGCCATATGGCAACTGGAAAAGACTTCGGTTTAAATTGTCATATTGGAACCGTACTCTCTTGTAGAACTGATATATTTGCATTTCGCAGCGGATTTTTTCACCAGGCGTTACGCGGTGTTCACGTTACGATAGGCTATTTCACGCGTCAGTAGTTTATGCTACCTAACACTGCCACACAGATTAAGTGGTTTGCTGTGGTTTCCGGTCTAATCTTGTCCGAGCAATCACACTTCTTTTTTTTAAGGATTAAGTAGAAAAAGCTGTGCTCAGCTGTGGGGTATGTGGTTTTCTCTTGCTACTTTTTACTGTCCGTGGTAAGCCACACTCTTCGTGAGACTTTTAATTTCTCACTTATGGTTTTGATATGGATTTTTTTTTAACAATGGAAATGATAATGAATTAAAATCAATATTACTTTCAATGACAATAAAACCCTTGGTCAGTTTTTAAAACACTGTCCTGTTACTACATAAAATAAAATTGCTATTTAATGCGAAGGGCCTCACGGGCCTTATGAATGTACAGTCGTGAAGCCCAGCGTCAATCATTTTACACCTTGCGCTAAAATGTAAAGTAATGCCTCCTGGAACAATTTAGTGCAAGGAATCTGGATCTTTAACATTTTACAGACAGCAGGGCACAGGAAATGCGTCTGAAATAAGTGAGTGGTGTACTGTATTTGCTATTATCAAGTGTGACTTTTGAGGCATACGTTATAGATTAATAAATCGAGTATGCGGCTACGATACTTTAAGAGTTTCTGTGGCTGGGATGCACAAGGTCACCTGTAGTCACTAAAAGTGTTTGGAGATAGACTTTTAGGTATTTTTACATGTCGCAAACACGTAACTGGCTATTTAACCTGCTAATTAAAATGTATTTATCTTATTATTTTATCGATGTCCTGCTTATTTCTAAGTGAGTAGAAAGATATGTTTCGACCGACCCAGGTCTCCGATTACGTTCACATGTAGGCTATATTGTCCAGTAACGTTTTCTCTTGTCTCACAGAGTCACTACCTGCAGGTCTCACTCTCACTGTCAGTGTGAAGAAACCCACTGGATGGACATTCAAAGAGAAGTTCATGGTTGCTGAGTGTTCCCAGGGAAGATGCACCGAAGGCGAAGGCTTTGAGAACCGAGCAAAGATTTATGTTGAACATTCAGGAAATATAACCCTCACTTTAGATCCCATACTATACAATGACAAGGGCTGGTACACATGCACCTGTAACGGCAGGGCGATGTGTGATGTTCGTCTTGATGTGATCGGTAATTTTTTTGCTTGTCAAATATAACAATAGCCTATATGTTTTGTATCTATGCGCATTACTGTATTACTTTGAACTTGTGTAAACAGAGTGGATATCTATGTGAAGTTAGTCCATTGTGTGTGACAGAGTATGTTTTTCTTCATCCAGTCCCCTTCCCAATAAAGGCAATAACAGGGAGCAAAGTCAAGCTTCCCTGCAACGCATACACTGAAATGGTGATCTTTCGCTGACCATTGTCCAAGTCCGTCCATCAGATAGTGGTTTGTATCGCTGCTATTACCTAGAGGACGGCGAGAAGAGCAGTGGTCATCCTAAGGCTGTTGAACCATCCATTGAAAGTACATTTTCTCATGAATGTGAAGTTATTCCTGTGTCTTGTCACTAGAGGGCGACACAGCCTGAACAACCTGACAATCTGCTAGATGATGCACATTGCGCTGACTGGAGTAATTAATCAATAGGTCCTGCCTTAATTTTAACCAGTTTCATACTCCCACGCGATCATATTAACGTTCCTTTACTATGATTTAGTCCCTTTGTATTATTATGTATAAAACATAAGCTCTTATGTTCTCCCTGTGCTCCAAAATATAAAGTTAGCACAGAACAACTACACTCATGATGCTCTGTCTGTTTTCCACCTGTGGATACCAGAGATCATCCAGGGAATCGTCTTGTCTTCCCTACACTGTTTGGATGTTCATTAGTCTTATTGTTAATTTAATCTTTGTCATTTGACAAAGATTGGTCATGGAGTGAACAGGGATGCTGTGGTGTAATATGACCTCACACAGGTTTAATGCCTGTCTCTTGCTGTAGTCTTTTTGAGAGTGACATCTGAATGCTCTTATGTCATTTTCGCCGGATCAGTGTCATGAATTCTGGCTTGTGCTGTTTTGCATTGGAAACCGACATTCTGCGCCATGACATCCTGGTCTGTCTGGACACAGTAGTTGTGAATAATGTGAATAAGTAATAATGTTTGTATTTCATCAGATCAAAATATTTAGAGTGTGAGAGTAAGTAGGGAGTAGGCATTACATTGTACTTGTTACACATGGCAATAAAGAATCTTGAATCTGGATACACAAGTAAGTTCATTCTCCTCTGGTGGTTGAAGAATGTATGAAATATATATGTATGTGTAATTTAATTGGGGTAGGGGGCATGCCTTTTGTGTAGAAGGTACAGAAGTGCCCTTTTCAGGCTGTCAGCAAGTCTCAAACTCAGGTAATTACATAGTGATCTGGACTCCTGTACTGTAGACATTAGTAGTGTCCAGTTGTTGAGAACAGAGCGTCTGAAAACCACACTGGCGCATGAGGAATTGTTTTGGGTTGGATGCCACACTCAGTGTGATTTTTCACTGTCAGTTCTAAGAGGCAGGGATGTCTGGAGAAAATTTAAATCGGCAATTTAAATACAGAAATCAGAGATTAACAAGTGGGATACCATCACCTTTCATACATTTCAAACACTTTACAAGAGAGATGCAAAGTTGACAAATGGGCACAAAATTCAACCAATTTGCCATCATCACTCCTCAGATAAATGCCCTTGAAACCTGCATGTTCTTTTTTAAGGGGGGGGGGGGGGCAGATCCATTTGCCGTTTCTATGTTCTATGGTCAACGTAAAAACTCATAAAGGCTCTCTCTGTGTTTTTGCTAAAGAGTAAATTCAGTTAATCTCGAAAAGCTGGTGCTTTCTGTTCTGCTCATAGAAATCTAGAAATCAGAGTGCCATAGCAAATGTTGTCCTCTGCATTTAACCCATCCTATAGTCAACACACACACACACACTAGGAACAGTGAGCAGCCACAGCACCCAGGGAGCGGTTAACTGCCTTGTTCAAGGTACTTCAGCTGTGGATGTTTTCTTGCCAGTCCAGGAATACCACGGACTGCCAGATTATATAACGTATGAAAACTATAACATGTTTGGTACAACCTATCTATTGAAATTACTTCTGACTGATAACTCCTACTTTGAAGCCACATTGTGGGATGTGAGTCGCAGAAGCGGCGAGTTGCCGAACTCTGTACTTCCATAATTTGTTCTAGACCTGTCTGCCTTTTTAGACAGTCATATATGACGCGACTTACAGTAACACTAACTTTCTTTAGTATTAAAAAATCACAGTAAGCTGCTCCGATTATTTGAACCCTGTAAAATATTAACATTAATTTTTTTTTAACAATTACGATTATTCTGTATTTTCATATTATCCCAGGCTACTTGATGCGAGCAGAGGCATGTTAACGCGACTAAACTGTTGGAGTATGCTGCAATACCCCAGCTACAGAGAGATCTCAAACCGCCATAACAGTGGAAAACAAATTATTATTTCAGTTATTATTTTGTTATTTTTACCGTTTCATTTATGTGGACTTTAGAATGTCATAAGCATCCGATTCAGATCTAAAAGCTGATAGAAATTTCAAGTGTTATAGCTCAATATGTAAAACCATCGCCATGTGACTGTTTCCTCTGGGCCGCCGCACTCATGTTTGGCAACACAAAACCACGCCCAACTCGGACATGAGGCGCGTAAGAATCCACTGATTTTATCCCTATCACCGTTATGGACAGCAGCGCTTTTTTTCTCACCGACACTAAGGTTGAGAGTTTTAGTTTCCTAGGAAAACGACGCGGCGATGGAGATTTGATACAGGAGTTCACAAATGAATTTTTTCCCATCTCCGGACACGCGTGGAGCAGGGCGGGGAGGGCTTTAGATGTTACCTGTGATTATCTGGTGCCTGTGTCTTTAAGGCGCCTGACTGCCCTCTCTCGCTTTGTGTAGGGAGAGACATTCACGCCATCGAAACGGAACATGCCTTAATTATCAAAAGTTGAAGTAAACATAAGGATTACTTTCATTGTAACTATTTGTATCAACAACTACAGGATTTTTTTTCCCGCGAGGGTAAGTTTTGTTTGTGGCGTATGATCGTCTGTAATAAGACGGTTTACTTTCACAGCACACTCTGAAACTGTAGCGAGAAGGAAATTATCTCCCTCTTTTGTATAACCGAGTTTCTGGATCTCTAAAACACGCGGTAATCGAGAATAAAGGGACTTAAGAAGTGACATATGTACTTTTGGAAACAGTTTTTGACGCTAAATTAGATAAGTGTTCATTTAGATCTAGACGATGCAGTGCGGCTCACCTCGGGTGTTGCAAATTAAGTTTGCTACTGGTATGCGACATGAGGAACAAATTACTGAAATGAGATGATATGCTCTACAAAAAATGAATTTGCAATGAACATGTAAAAAAACCCTTTTTTTACATTTATAGATGAAGTAGAGGGGCTGTTAAAACCCAGATAGACTTTGAGGCCGAATCATGCTTTACTTTTCTGGAAGATAGGACAGGATGAGTGAATAGACAAAAACCGTGTTGTTGATCATTTGAAGTCGTTTCAGGAGGATCAGGGAAACAGACCCATTCTCGTTCCTTTGAAGTTACCGCCCATTTTTAACATAACAAAAGAGTAGAAAAGAGGTACGCGGTGTATTGCCGGTTTTCTCTTTTATGTGTGTGCTGATGTAGGTTGGCTGTTCGTTGGTGTTATCTTTGGTGCTATTACGCTACCACCCAAAACATGTACTTCAAACAGCCGGCCAAAGCAAGGGTCAAGACACAGGCCTAATTATATTCCGTTCTTTTTGTGGATTCAGGTTGGATTCAGGTTGGACTCCTCTGTGTCGGAATGAAGCCTATTCAAACGCAAATTTCACTGTTTGCGGCTCTACTTTTCTTTTTCTCCGGACTTTCCCTTTCTACAGCTTGCAATAAAGCGCTTTGCGCCAGCGATGTCAGCAAGTGCTTAATTCAGGTAAGGAAATCTTCCACCGTAACCCGAGTCCCGCAGCTACGTTTTCATCCGTTAAGATTTGCCATGCGTAAACAACAATAACAACGTCTCAGAGTTAAACGTTCAACCCTTATTGCGCTGGTCGGCTAGTAGTTTGGTTTCCCCTTGGGACGTTGTTCTATACTGTCTCAAATCAGTGGTTGTACCTAAGCCACTCTCACTCATTATCAAAGCCGCTTATCCTGATTAGGGTCGCGGGGGGTGCTGGAGCCTATCCCAGCGCTCATAGGGCGAAAGGCAGGGAAACACCCTAGACCGGTCGGCAGTCCATCGCAGGTACCTAAGCCAGTAAAACATAATTCACCTCGTCACTGGTAGACCTTTTAGACATGTAGGTCCATAGTGTAATAAAGTATTAAAAAATTGCAGAGACCCTGCAAGAAGGGTACTCACTCAGCATACACCGAGTTTTGAACATGGTTTTAGTGGCATAGGTTTTGGCTGAAACGTCAAAGCGAACAACTTGCCATTTTTAAACTAATCCGGGTCTCTGCCTGTACATTTGCACATCTGGAATGTGACCTCTGCCCCCTGCTCCTACCGCTTCAGCGGAGACAGTTTAAGGTCGACGTGCGCACGCTCCTGTGAGAACCATCCCGTTCTGTAGCTCACAGTCATCTCTCAGTTCGCATGGACCTCTTTAAGCATGCTGCGTTTTCTGTCTCACGTCTGAAGGTAGTCTGCAACGATCCATTGTAAATTTGAGTTCATTCGGTCTTTTCTTTCTTTTCATTTTACATTTGAACAAGCTGTAATAGCCAAAAAATAGAATGTCCTCAGTCTGTTGCTGTTGGTTGTGTGTATGATGTGTGATATTTCCTAAATATATACCTGCGGTTTTGCTCTAGGAGCCTGCTAACATCACACCTGTTTGCTGTTATCAAAAGTGTAATGACTAATTGCTATGTTGGTTCAGGTGTTATTGAGCATTGATTAGGCTG
Organism: Chanos chanos; assembly: GCF_902362185.1. NCBI lineage: Eukaryota > Metazoa > Chordata > Actinopteri > Gonorynchiformes > Chanidae > Chanos > Chanos chanos. Next base: position 20,025,270 of record NC_044497.1, on the reverse strand, counting down.
CAGTGCTCAGCTGGCCTGTCAGCCTTCAGGACAGACTCTGAGAGACAATGCCTTTATCAGTGTGAGGAAACACTTCCTCTATCCATTATCTAGCACGCTACAGTACAACAGCACAATGTAATCCTGTATGACTGTAGAAAGATCAGGCCTGGAGCTGGCATGGCCCGGAAACATAGGATGTCTGACCCTCTGGCATACATGCTGAGCTCTGAACTTGTGTTTAAAGCTTGTGTGTGTGTGTTTGTTTGTGTGTGTGCATGTGCATGCCTGTGCGTGCGTGCGTGCGTGCGTGCGTGCGTGTGTGTGTGTGTGTGCATTATGATGGGCAGGAGCTGTGTCAGTGCAGGCCGTCTGATGGAAACTGTTCCTGCTGTAAGGAGTGCATGCTTTGCCTTGGCAATCTGTGGGAGGAGTGCTGTGACTGCGTAGGTGAGTGTGTGTGTGTATGTGTGTGTATGTGAGAACTGATCAGAAGAACACTTCATCAACTGTAACAAAGTACAACTCTATCTGTGAGATTTTGATGTGTTCTCTTGGCTGAATTTCAAGATTTTAACAATTGGCATCCATTCCTGGAAACAGCACAAGAACAGGAGACCACAGTTTGGCACCTTTAACATCACAGACTATAACGCTCTTACAGTCTCCAGCTGCAAAGGCATCTACATTTTAATTTTTAAAGTTGTTAAACTCAGCTGTCAGAACCAGTGGAATGCATTGAGCCCTGTCGATAGAGATATTTTAAGTTAAGATAAATGTTGATGGAAAATAGCTGATGGAATAATACGGCCACTCATACATCTGGTGCTGTTTGCTTGCAGTGTATGCCCTCTATGAATATGCTCTATAAGGGATGCTTCAGAGAAAATGAACTCAGTTTTTTATTGCTGCTGCTAAAAGTTGTCTCTCCAACTCATTCTAAAAATTTAGAGCTCATTTAAAATTCTTTGCTCAGCCAATGAGTGAAGTAGGCACAGGTCTGAGCACAGAAACCTCTTCAAATGATCAGAAATATGTTTACGTCAAATATAGCTGGAAAGATAAGAAAAAAACATCATTTTCAGTGGAGTATCCCTTTAAAAATATTATGATTCTTACTTTTGTTGTGTCGTCAAATTCATATGCGTAACATCAAACACGGCATCAGCTATATACTTTATTGGAAAAAAATTACATATATATATATATATATATATCATATCTGTTGGAATAGCTTTAAATGCAGTGGCTTACGCCGGCTGGGCAGTCTGAGCAGATACTGAGTAATGTGTTAATGTTGTAGGGATGTGTAATCCCAAGAACTACAGTGACACACCAGCCACCTCCAAGAGCACGGTGGAGGAGCTCTACCGACCAATCCCCTCGCTCTTCCGCGCCCTCACTGAGGGCGAAGCTCCCATAAACATGATGGTTGTCTCCTTCCCCGTCGCTGAAGAGCTCTCCTACCACGAAAACCTGGTCTCTTTCCTGGAAACCATGCAGGACCAACACCAGAACATTTCGTTGCCTGGCAACAGTATCCATGCTAGTTACGATAATACACAAGGTGGGTTTTGGTCTCAGGTTTTGTATTCTATTAGAGATATGGTCGGTCTGACTTAATTGTATTAAAGTGTCATTTAGATAGATCCCTATAGATGTATTTCATATTTATTGTGTTGTTTGAGTCAGAAGGTTCTGGAATAGGATGTGAATTATGCATTTTAAGTAAAATCAGGCCTTTGGAACCTTTTAGCCTTTAGCTGGTACAGTGGAGAAAGTCAGAAAAATGAAAGCCCACTGGCTTGGTTCAAGGCCTCACACGCTCACACACTTCACTGGGCATAGGCGCATTTAGCCTGATGGAAAAATCCTGTGAAGCCAGTGGGTTTCCTCCCGCCGCTTAAACAGTCAACCTTTGCCCCTAACATGTTTCTTTTGCAGAAGAACTTCCTCATTAATCAGCCAAGTCGCTGTAATGAGCGGTCTTAGAATATGTGACATTCCTATCATCTGAAATTCAAAGTTGACCTGGAGAACCTCTATGCCTAATCTCTCTAAATAACAAAAACAATGCACACAATGGATTAAGAATGGAGATTGCACATTGTTTGTTTGAGGTAATTGATTGGATCTTTTAATAAACTTTAGGTATGCATTTGCATCTGTTTCTTCAGTTACCAAGATACTTTGATACTTGTAAAGAGTAAAGTGCATTGTGTCCCTTATGACCAAGATGAATCATATGGAATTAAAGAGCTGTGAACCTGTCCCTGAATTTTCAGTCTGTTTAGTTAGTGCATACATCTCCATGACAACGGTATGCTGTGATAATGTAAGACCAGTGAGGACAGGTTGTCATTTGGTTTGACTCTTGGTCTTAGACAGCGACTCTCAGGAGTTTGGCCTCACTCTTACCAGTCAGAAGTTTAGAGAGAACATTATTTTTATTTGTCTTTTAAGATCTCATTGAGTAGTGCATCCAGATGGAGTTGTTATAGTTGAATCAGGGGATAAAACAATACTCAGTGTGTGCATAGTGCTGTGTTAAAGCATAGAAAGTAATCGCTGCTGTCTGTCCTTTACTGAATTACTGTGTATTTATCTGTTTGTCTCCACTTCTCAGAAAACATGTGCACTGTGGTTTACTTCGATGACTGTGTCTCTATCCGCCAATGTAAGCAATACTGCGAGTCTATGGGCGGCTCCAAGTACCGCTGGTTCCACAACGCGTGCTGTGAGTGCATCGGACCGGAGTGTGTGGACTACGGCAGTAAAGCTGTCAAGTGCATGAACTGTCTTTTCTGATCTGCCCCGCTTCAAAGTGATGTTCTTCATTTACGCCACTAGAGTGCGCCATGACCGAACCCGCAGGCCTATGTGACGTTGACTGAGGATTGCCTGAGGAAAAACGCACGGCTATGTTGTCTATGTAAATGACAAGCCCTTAATTACGTTTTAGCGCTCTGTGTAACTTTTTAGATGTTTAGTTAAAATATGTATTATGGCTTATTCTTTTTACAAATGTAGACCTTTACGTCGCTAATCATGCATTTAGAGGTACATTTGCCAAAGGAGATCATTTTTATAGTGTTAAGGTAAGATTATTTGTAGTTAAAATGGAGCATTCAGGAAGCCTTAATTCATATTACCTTAGCATGAATCCAGCTGAACCTTTCCCAGACGCACCAAGGCATGCGTAACCCCGACTTTGATCGCTGCAGTTGTCTTGAGATCTGTAATCAGTCGTCAGGGCAGCAGCATCAATTCCCTCTGGTTCTCAAGGTCTTTAAATTTAATCTTACATTTTGTCCACAGTTTTGGGAGAAAGGAATCCAGTAGCTGTGTAGCAGAGCTAACCACGTTAATAACTGCATGTGTTGACGACATTTCATATAATGTCAAACTTTTGGCTCTGGTTAGGAAGACTCGACAATCCTGCATGAGAAAAGCATAACAGAGGTCAGATTTTAACTGTGACCCCTGAGCAGAAGTAAGACTTGTTGCAGTGCTACTTCACACGGCACAGTGGTACTAATTCAATTAGACCAGTCAGTGCTACTGCACACCTCACAGCGGTACTAATTAAATTAGACTCATCAGTGGTACTTGGCAACTGTTCTCTGATTGCTTTCTTTTTATGTAGGTTTGGCATGTGTAGCCTGTGAAATGTCTTACTGGTTTAGATATCAGTGACTCTGTAGGAGTATGAATGACTGGTAACGTCCGAAATATGTAGCTAACGTGTGTATGTATATATCGTAAACTGCATTAGTTCACATCATGCCAAAAAACACTACTCTTCAACATATTTCGTGTTAACCTTTCAGTGTATAAATTTGGACAGGATTTTTTTATTAAGATATGGGAAAAATAATACCTTCTGTAAGCACAGCAATAAATACATGAAAGGAACGTGTGTATTCTGTTATGTTGCTGCATCATTAAGGTTGATGATGATCTTTTAATACTTTCAGATACTGACAAGAGTATTCACTGAGAAACATGTGAAAATCAATACATTTTCCTGAAGGAGAGATGAAATGAATCTTAGAACACAGTTGCTTTCAGCTATGCTTTTTGCCTTGCTTGACATATGAACCAGTGAAATTCCAACATGAGTAACATAGTAACTCCTCTGTAAAGCAGAAGTGTTCTTGTGAGTAACATAGTAACTCCTCTGTAAAGCAGAAGTGTTCTTGTGAGTAATATAGTAACTCCTCTGTAAAGCAGAAGTGTTCTTGTGAGTAATATAGTAACTCCTCTGTAAAGCAGAAGCGTTGTCGTGTGAAGGACAGCGCTCTTGTTTCTCTGTACATGTATCCTTTCCTCTCACAGGTGCTCCAACAGTCTGTGTTTCTTTCAGATGAAATGCCCTCCCCACATCCCCAGCCGGCTCATTAAGACAAAAATCAAAAGAGCACAGCACTTGTACTTCTGCAGGGACTCCCTGCTTTCAGCACACAGGTGGCTTAATGAGTGTGCCCCAGTTCCTTTGAATAGAGAAGGCAGATCACCACCCCCACCTTTCTCTCTGCTGTGAAGGGGGGGGTATTGGGTCAGAGACCCCACAGTTGCGGCCAGCTGGTAGATCGCTGAGCTTGTGGTTCCAGTCTTGGTGACTGCATCCAAAACCAGACAAAGGACTCTTTCTGTAGCAATGTGGAGACTCAGACAATCACAGGATCGTTGGGTCATGCTACGATTGAACAGGTGGATGCTTCACGTGTTAGCATTGCCAAGTCAACCATAATACCTCAAGGCTTAAGCATTCTTTGGTTCATTTCCATTTTATTTTCATAGAGGTCTTTTTTTTCTTTATAAAGAACATTATTACAAAGCAGCAAAACAGAAGGAAACCTAAGGCAAGGAAAATCTCCCTTTGGATGAAATGGCAAAAAACACTGAGGTTAGGACAGCAGCTGGCTGGTGGGCAGGGTCAGCAAGGTCACCGAAGGGTTTGAGCCAAAGAGCATGCTGGGAAATTGCTCATCAGGTGATGTCTGGCAGGTAACTCATCCATCCTGATGAAAAGTCTGACTCAAGAACATCAACTTCTCCTCCTGTCTGCACAGTTATATACCATTAAAATGTCACACCTTGGGCAGTCATTTTCCAGACTGCAGAGTAATCTGAGAACGTCCTATGCCCTCTGCATTACAATGTTCCTCAGTTTTCATAATTTTCATTAAGACATAACATTATGTCTTACAGAAAGGTGGGAGTCCATGCCGAGATATCCAGACCTGTTCAGTATGACTGACCTTCACAACTTGGCTCTGGCTACATGCCCATGTGAAAGTGGCATTATGTTTCTTCAACTTCTCTGTTTGAGGTTCACTTTTCACTTTGATAATTAGTTTCCAAAGTGGAGTGATGACTCTGCACATGCTGCTGTTTTCCTCAAACATAATTTTGCTATACTGCAGTTCGTGCTGGGTGAAAATTGCTGTACAGGACCACATAAGCACCTACTGGAAATGGCGAACACAAAATTAAATTCACTTACGTTGGTCAGGTTGGTCACTTGGAATAATCGGACCCCCACAAGTGAGCATAGCACCCCCTGCTGATTATCTGGGGAAAAGAATATTTGTCATTCTGAACACACAATCATGTGATGCTGAGTAGTTTAGTCTTGATATCTCACATCAGCGTCAGCTAGTTCTTATCTGAATCTAGCACTGTGATTTTACTCTTTACAGACCTGCAGATTTATAGATTAACTGTCAATTTTTTTTTTTGGTTGCTAATGAGTTAAAAAAAAACCATTTTATTCATTGTTCAGAGACAAACCACAAGGACAAATGACTGTTGAAAAAGACAGAATGTTTGTATTTAATCTTTTATTTTGGACTGGTTAAGAGAACAATACATCACAATGCTAGTCGTGGTCACGGCTGAAAATGAGGAAGAAGAAAAAGAAAGAATAAACCAGAGGAGCTGTGGACATGTACAGGACAGAGATGAAGGGCTAGACTGCTGAGCAGTGCTTTATTGTCTTCTTAAAACAGCCCAGACCACGGGGTTTGAGCCAGCCAGGCAAACACACCGCCGTATACTCAACTTCACGTACGCTGAGAAACAGACCGTTTACCATATCGATTTTAAAAACAGACAAAAAAAAAAAACAACAAAAAAACCCAGAGTTCTTTTTTTTTTTCCTCATGATGGTCTCCCTGTAAATCAGGGGTTAAATGGCCCTTGTCCATGGGTACAACAATGTGCTGCACTACAGGTTAAAACGATGACGGCCCAAAGCCCTTTGGGAGAAACCGTGCTCCTTTCATCCAACACTCCTCACTGCTCCTGGCAAAGCTTTGACAGTAGACGCTTCTGGGGATTTCTCATATGCGGCATATGCTTCTCTCACACAGTACAGTATCAAAAAAAAACCTGGGCGGGGGGGTTAAAATTAAAGACAAGCTTTTCCATCTGGAGAGGACCAGGAGCTGCAGTCTCTCCTGCTACTGTGAGTCACTTTAGCTTTCTGCTACAGCCAGAGAGAGCAGTAGGAAGTCCTATGGAAAGAGTGAACAAGAGAGAGAGGGAGAGAGGGATGGAGGGAGGAATGGTCCCGATGAATCCATCCTTTCCCGTGTTTTTTTTTTTTTTCTTTCATCACTGCTGTGGAGCTGTTTTAGCATTAAGATTTGACTCTTCCAGACATTCAAGTATTCTGTGTTTTTAAGGAAGACTCCTTTAAGGCTTCTGTGGCAGAACAGAATAAAGAAAAGAAAAAAAATATGCACAAACACATCTTTGTTGTAGTGAGTTGCATTAAGGGGAAAGAGAGTGGATTTTTTTCCATTCTTTCTCTTAGTGGCCTGGGTTAGGGTCAAGTCCAAGCCCTAAATCATTCTCCCACGGAAAGATGAGTGGGGTCAAGGCGTGTGTGTGCATGTGCGTGCATGTGTGTGTGTGTGTGTGGTGTGCTCAGTAGGTAGACGAGGTGGTGCTCATTGCATCTTCGTTGATGCGTGTACTTCCAGGATGCACACTTGCAAAGTACTTGACGTCTTTGTCCATGTCCATCTGTAGGGCAATTAGTGTCTGCTCTAAAGCCTCCTGATGGGAGTTCGCAGAGTGCAGGAAATATTCTATGGTCAGAGAGAGACAGAGAGAGAGAGGCAATTATAAGACATCTGAAAATGATCTGGCTTCTATAAAAGAAAAAAAAATCTTCTGTGATGCTGAGTGATGCAGATGTAGAGGGGTGCAGGGAGAGGGGCAGGGGGAAGCTGCGTAGATGAGGGGCGTGGTAAAACCCACCTCTCTCTAGCAGGCTCTGGCGAATGGTTTTGGCCAGCAGCACTCTGACGTTGGGCACTGGGTCAGACGCCAGCTGTAGCAGAGGAGCCAGCAGGTGCTCACAGAACTGCTCCAATGAAACACAATCCTCTTCTACCACCAGCTAGAGGGAGAGGAAGAGAGAGAGAAAGAGAAAGAGAGAGGTTAAGTCTCTGGGACTCATGTGTCTTAGTGACCAGTCTTTTTTCTGACTGTATTCCTGTACAGAGAGTAGCATTGTGTCTGTTGTGGATCTTTAACCCAATGACAGAGTGAAGAGCTGATAGAGGACACAGAGTCTAACCAATCAGACTCAAAGTGCACAGGATGATATATGGTTACAAACAAAACCAGCTGTCTGCTCTCAATACCCACACTCCGCTGCATCTCATAATGTTTAGGTCTACAGAGGTTACGGTTCACCTTCATAAGACTATCATGGGAACTGCCCACTGGAAATAGCTTTCAAATCCACTTATAAAACAGTTTGATTTTCCCAAATGCTCTTCAGGATTGTCCATGATTGTTTGAGTACTCAGAGGGCACAGGGCTGTAAAGGAAAGCACTGGAGGAGTCTCTGTCCTTTTCTTTCCAAACCTTGACAGATGAATTACTGACCTGACAGACGAATGCGAACACTTGGATGTATGTGATTACTGACCTGACAGACGAATGCGAACACTTGGATGTATGTGATTACTGACCTGACAGACAAATGCGAACACCTGGATGTATGTGATTACTGACCTGACAGGCGAATGCGAACACCTGGATGTATGTGATTACTGACCTGACAGGCGAACGGGAATGCTTGGACATGTGCGACTACTTACCTGACAGACGAATGCAAACGCTTGGACATGTGTCATTACTGACCTGACAGACAAACGCGAACGCTTGGACATGTGTCATTACTGACCTGACAGACGAATGTGCACACTTGGATGTGTGTGATTACTGACCTGACAGACGAATGCGAACACTTGGATGTATGTGATTACTGACCTGACAGACAAATGCGAACGCTTGGCGCCCTGACCATTTGGGAGAATGACAGAACTTATCCACCAGCTCAGCGAGGAAGTCCACCAGCAGAGATGGACACGATGACAGCTTCCGTACGATCTCGCTCACCTGCACACAGCATCACAAGCACATGAAACACATCAACACACACACACACACACCGCAGGGAAACAGATAATTACGAGTAAAGGTTTAAAATGTAAAGTGTAAAGATTTAAAATGGGAACACACTGCACAAGAAGCAGAAATAGATTCCTCTGAGAGTGTAAACTATGTGTTGCACAGAGTTGAACTATATTACAGCTTCATCATGCGAAATAAAACCTGAGAGTGAGAGTGCAGGTGACCTGTCTTCAAAAGTTTTAACCCAAGCCCTGCACAAACACGCCTGGGTTCACCTGGCCAGTGTCCTAGCACTAAATGTGCATTAACATCAGGGAATGGTCTGACCAGAAGACAGGTCACCTACTTATTCCTGCATTGGAGGGAGAAGTGAGGGGACAGAAACGCACCAGCCTGTAGGAGGTCCATCGTACAGAGGAGACACGGTCTGTGCAGAGGTTTAGAGCCAGTGGTCTCAGGTAATCATATACATCCTGTCCACTGTACAGCTCCAACAGCAGGACCAGCTGTCTGAGAGACAAACAAAAGCATTTACAAACAGTCAGGTGGCAAAACCGTGGCATTCTGCATGGGTTAACAGGAAAACAAAACCTGACTGAGGGAAGACGCCAGACACAGCAACTTCGGCTTGTTTACAGATTGTTACCTACACTTACGCGTTGTTTCCTGGCATCTTCTACTACATGGATGTACACCATACATTCTCAGAGAGCTTAATCTCACCCATATTATACTCATACAGACAAACATTGCTTCTTCTGAAAAATGATAATCTTGTATTCCAACCTCTATTTCCTTATCAGAGGTATGTGTTTCTGATCTGAAGATCCAGTGACCGGCCAGCCCCAGCTCCAGGCGTGCACTTTGACCTGATGTTCACCTGCAGACCGGGGCAGGGTCTCATACTAATCATACAGCAAATCCTCCTCACCTGCTTTCTACAAATCACCTCCCAAGTCTGTTTTAACGACAGAATATTAAACTAACAATGTCATGTGACCCTCATGACAACAGGCTATAACCACACTGACATTCTCAAAGGACAACGGGCTATAACTACACTGACATTCCCAAAGTACAACAGGCTATAACCACACCAACAGTCCCATGTGGTCCACATGACATCAGGCTGTGACCACACCAACAGTCCCACGGTAGACACTGGGCTATAACCAGGCTGACAGTCCCACTGTAGACACTGGGCTATAACCAGGCTGACAGTCCCACTGTAGACACTGGGCTATAACCAGGCTGACAGTCCCACTGTAGACAGTGGGCTATAACCAGGCTGACAGTCCCACTGTAGACAGTGGGCTATAACCAGGCTGACAGTCCCACTGTAGACACTGGGCTATAACCAGGCTGACAGTCCCACTGTAGACACTGGGCTATAACCAGGCTGACAGTCCCACTGTAGACAGTGGGCTATAACCAGGCTGACAGTCCCACTGTAGACACTGGGCTATAACCAGGCTGACAGTCCCACTGTAGACACTGGGCTATAACCAGGCTGACAGTCCCACTGTAGACACTGGGCTATAACCAGGCTGACAGTCCCACTGTAGACACTGGGCTATAACCAGGCTGACAGTCCCACGGTAGACACTGGGCTATAACCAGGCTGACAGTCCCACTGTAGACACTGGGCTATAACCAGGCTGACAGTCCCACTGTAGACACTGGGCTATAACCAGGCTGACAGTTCAATGGGGGCGGTTTTCTTCCCTCTCGCGTCACTTTTTCTTATTGCTGTGTCCTCAGACTTGCTCAGTAGACAATTCTGAATGATGCCCACTGCCTCACACTCACAGACAAACCAAAAAAACAAGCTGAACTGACATCACACAGCCCCCCAGCTCTTCTTACAAGTTTAAAGACAAACACAACAGGTATAAGATACTGGGGGTTCGTTTCACTATAGATATTCCCATAAAACTCCCCTCTATTAGAGGCAGAGACTTACTCAGCCAGCTCAGATCTGAAGCGCCAGTTGCGACTGTTGTCAGTGACCAGAAAGTCCTGCAGCTGGTACAGGTACTTACGGCGTGTCTCCTGATGTAGCAACTGCAAGAGAAGAAAAACCAGCTGACTCCACATCTGTTGAACCAGCATGGGCTGGAAACAGGATCTTCACGCTGCCAAACGACTGGGCTGTGATCTTTATGCTTCATATCCAAGACAACAACTTCTTATTTCTTTGTCTGTTTTTAAATGCTAGACTTTTTCTAGTATGAAAATACATTGTTTTCATTTTAATAGTTAGAGTTAATAAAACGGGGTGTTGTTTGAAACCTTCTCCCACAGTCTCCTCTCTGAGCCTCATGCAGAATCTGACACTTAAGTAAATACCTGATCACATAAAGACAGGACAGGTAAAGAGTGGTATAGAGATGGGTGAGTGTACCTTTAGGAAGTCATACAGGTGTTTGAGCACTCCGATGCGAACCTCGTCCAGGTCCTTCAGGAAGCTGTTGAAAATGGGAACCAGATCTGCTGCTGTCAGCTGGTCCCCCAAGATCAGCGCCAACTCATGGATGGAAAACGCCAGCGTCCGCCGCACCTTCCACTGATAGACCGAGACCGGAGAGAGAGAGAGAAAGAAACGGAGTGAGAGAGAGAGAGAGAGAGAGAGAGAGAGAAACGGAGTGAGAGAGCATGCAGGAGGACAGACAGTTGTCAGAGAAAGATGGTGATAACACAGAGAGGAACATTTCACAGGGTATACAACACTACCCGCAAAACACAATTGGCCTCTTTCCAATACTCTCACACACTCTTTTCCACTGCAAACACCTGTCACATTAACCCAGAAAAACAACAGTACACTACAACTGCGCTGTTTAGAAAAAATACTTCAAATGGACCTGGGAAGACAAGACAAATACAAACTAACTAGAACATAGTTAGAAATGGACTTGCTAACTGCTATTACCTGACTTTTGTTCTCCAATGAGAGAATGAAAAAGGTCATGAAACATCAGCTGGAAAATGCACAGTGAATAAAATAAAGAAAACATAAATTGATGATTATAAGTATTAAGTCCTGTGTGCTTTAATACATTTCACTGACATAAGTGAATGATCATTGGGATGGGGCTAGAAGCTAGCTTTAGCTGGTAGCATGGCCGCAGGGTTTCCCGGGGGGGGCGGGGGGGGGGGGGGGGGGGGGGCGGCTTTAGCTGAATAGAGAAAAGGAGAGCTAGATGGACATGGCTTTGGGAGGACTGAGGACTGGTGTGCACTAAGGAACCACACACTGGGTTCTGTTAAACAAGAGAGAGACACATATGAACTTTTAAAGTGACAGAAAATAACCTGGAACAGTACATCATGCCTCTGTCTAACCTGCCCTTGTTCTGCAGCTTACAACACACAGACAGACACAGAGACGGAGACAGTGTCATCAATCAGCTTACAACACAGACACACAGACAGACACAGAGATGGAGACAGTGACAAACTGTAAAAGGCATCTGGGTTCAGTCATGTTTTTCTGTGTACGATCTGAGAACACGGAGGCTAAGCAAGTCTGTTAGCAGCATGGTGACCTTTTGAACTGAGATGAGGCTAAAATGAGGACTTCTAAGGCTGTGACCCTGGGAAACAGGTCTTGGCATACTTCACACACCAGGGTTTTGGCTGTGTTTTTTCTCTAAGCAGGACAGAAGACCAGCAGAGCTGGATTAGGTGGGAGCCTTGCTGCAGAAAGCCCAGGTAAGGGAGAGTGACCAGTGAGGGAAGGTGTGTGTGAGATGAAGTACCTGCATGTCTGAGGCCAGGGTTTCGTATGTGTCCCTGAGGCAGTGCCAGTTTTGTCTGCCCAGTGTGAGCGCCACGCCCGGGAGACTGTAGGCACAGTGCTTGGCAATTTCCATGTCCACAGTCTGGGCCCGGGATGGGTCTGTCATAGACAGGTACTGGTCCAGTAGTGCCTGAGGAACCACATCCTGAAAGGGGACCAAAGAGACGTGATTTAGATGCTCAGTGCTCAGGTTCATTCTGTACGAGTGGGTTTTTTTAGATGCTACACAGATGGAGTAAAATAGAGACTGGCCTGCCCATAAATCGTGTTACCATCCTTCTCCAGACACAGAAATAATATCATCTCACATATATGTAATATACACGTTACATATTCAGAGTAAACAAGAGATTAAAAGTTGCTCTAAATTTTGACAGTTTTTACCACTGTAATTTTCAGCACTGAATCCTCTGGAATATTATGCAAGTCTAGGACACCTGTGTGAGGTATTCAGTGTGCGTGTGTGATATTGAATATTATGTATGTCTAGGACACCTGTTTGAAGTCTCTAGTGTGTGTGTGTAATATTGAATAGTATGCATTAGGGGTGTAACGGTTCTGAAACCGAGGCCGAAACTCAAATACAAACATCCACGGTCTCATGTCACAGTTCCGTCACCTCCACCTCCCCAACCCCAACTCGCTGCCAGCCGCTGCAGGTGCAGCCTGATGAGCTCTCATTACGTTACTAATGTAACAAAACTCATTTTTCATTTCACAGTTAACACTATAACACATTTAAATCATGAAATTATTATTCTATCTAAAGTTACGTCAAGCTGTGTATATATATATATATATATATATATATATATATATATATATATATATATATAGTCCAGGATGTTCGGTTCGGTGCGCGTTGTGATCCAGGTGAATAAAGTATAGCCATAACCACACACGTTACATGCATAGCTTTTTTTATGCTCTGATGGTCAGTCGACCGAAATTTCTGCAAATGAAGTGATACTTGACAAGATACAGTGTGCCCTCTCTTCTACATTTCTGTATGCAGAAGTAAAATTAAACACTCTGTTTCCTCTCCGATTCCATAACGGAGCCGTAACTTAGCAACTGAATTAGCACATGTTCAATGACACAGCCTCGTAAATATGGTGACCGCAAAGCCAGAGCTCAAGGACCATCCCGTATCCTTCAGGTCCTCTGTTTGGGAACATTTCAGTTTTCCAGCGAACTACAGTAGCAATGGGCAAAGACAGGTGGATCAGACGAATGCATGCTGGCATTGTGAAACTGAAATTGGGTGTGATGTTGGCAGTACATCGAACATGATCTCATCTGAGAAGGAATCATCCAAATGTGAATATCGAATATGATTATTCATTTGAGATGGCATCATCCAAATGTGAATATTTCCGGTACAAGGAAAAAACAGAGTGGAGAGCAAACTGGAAATTATGGCCAGTTTGCCATTGTTTACAAGTTTGTGCAAGTTTATAAGTTGACAAGTAAATTCAATATTAAATGAAAGGAAATTTCATGTTTTGCATGTCTTTTTTCACTGTACCGAAACCATACCAAACCGTGACTTCAAAACCGAGGTACTTACGGAGCAGTGACTTTGGAAAGTCATTACACCCCTAGTATGCATGTTTGGGACATCCGTTTGAGGTATCCAGTGTGTGTGTAATATTGAATAGTATGCATGTTTGGGACATCCGTTTGAGGTATCCAGTGTGTGTGTAATATTGAATAGTATGCATGTTTGGGACATCCGTTTGAGGTATCCAGTGTGTGTGTGATATTGAATAGTATGCATGTTTGGGACATCCGTTTGAGGTATCCAGTGTGTGTGTAATATTGAATAGTATGCATGTTTGGGACATCCGTTTGAGGTATCCAGTGTGTGTGTAATATTGAATAGTATGCATGTTTGGGACATCCGTTTGAGGTATCCAGTGTGTGTGTGATATTGAAGGGGGAGTAAAACTCTGTTACATAGACATGGTGTTTCCATCTTACAATGGGTGTGGATGGGAGATTGTCTAACCTGCTGTTTGGATTTATTCTCCTCCTCTGGACTGCTACTGTCACTCAGCTCCGAGTCATCACCTCGGCTCAGCTGCAAGGTGGAGTCCCCACTCTGACACACAGAAAGAGACACGCACACGCACACGCACACACACACACACACACACACACACACAGTTACAAATGAGGACAAATATGGGCCATAACTCTCTCCACAGAAAAATGAGTTTAACAACCTAAAATTTGAAAAAATAAACGGAGGCTAACAGCACAATTCATTTCTCCATCATTCATGATGTGGGCCTCTTACGCACTCACAAAACACAAGACAGCCTAGAGTAAACACCTGCACAAGTCTGCTCACCTCGACATCAGCGGAATCTATGAGGGGGATCTGGTGTGACCCAAAGGGGTTATCATGGGAACCTCTGGCTGGGCGGGGCTCCAGGTATGCCTCCTCTAGGTGCGGGTCTAACGTTGAGGCTCTGAGTGCCGCGGTTAGTACATCCACTTGTGCTATATGTCAACACACACACACACACACACACAGAGTTCTGGTTGTAAGAGATGTGGTAAGCAATTTATAAGTTCCCCTTTTCTTTTTTTAAGAACATCATGCTCATAAAACCGTCCTCTGTAACAACCCTGTGTGTTGAGGAATACACATTCAGTCTACTGCTTGTTTCCATTGGCCTTGCTAACAATCTCTACTTACAAAGACTCAGCTATGGCAACCCAAACCTTACAGCACCAAAGGGAAACACTGTCTCTCTCTCTCTTTAGCCCTGGACCCAAACGAGAACCGTACACGGCAGCTTCTCGTCTCTGCACCACACGAGTCTGTCACTGCCACTGAAATGATGGGGCCAGATCAAATCAGAACATGATCTGTATCATTCATATGTTTCACAACACATGAATGTGTGTACAGCGCTTTCAAAATGTTTCCTAACCATAAAAACACCCTGACCTGCCCCCACCTGCCTGAGAGGGAGGGATAAAGAGAGAGAGAGAGAATGTAAGAGAGAAAGAGACAAAGTGTAAGAAAGAGAGAGAGAGAGAGAGACAGAAGATGCTGTGGTTGTTAATCTGATTAGAGTCATCGGAGGGTGAAGCAGAGCTGACTCTGTGCAGGGCTGCTTTACTGGACTCACATAAAGACTTAGTGTGTTGTTTAATGAAAAGGAGCGTTAAAGACCTCCCGGTCTGAGAGCGGTCACACAGCACACACACTCAATCAGCCCATTATACCCCTCACTGGGGTCACCGCAGGGGCTTGTGCCAAAAACCCACACTAATCAAAGTGTGTTAAGAGCACGCTCCAAAGAGAGGGCAGAGGTTCATCAATGTTTCATGTGCGTGTAGATAATGTGATAAAACCCATGAGACGGTCTGCTGGTGAAGGGCCATAACTTGAGAGCATAATAAAAGCTAATTTGGGCAGTGCTGACAATAAAACCCAACAGATTTTATATAAAGTTGTTTCATTAGACTGTGTTGTTTTACAAAGGGGAATGACTACTGAGGCTTCAGGAGTGTCAATAAATATTAAAAGCTCTCCTGAATAACTGCCTGCCCTGTTTGGTAATCCATTACTACAGTGAGTATTCTAAATGACTCTTCCCCATGAGGAGTCCGGACCCTCCAAAAATCACGCCCAGATTCCCTCCAAAACCCACTCTCCAACCAGGGCCTGGAAACAGAAACAAAAACCAATCCCACAAAGAAAACAAACTGAAACAAAAAACAAAGCAAGAAACAAGAGGCATTTTTTACCTGAGCAGCAACAGAAACAAAAGAGAGACGATCATTCCTGAATAAAAAAAAGTTAAGCTTTGGGTTACCCCTGTTTTTCCGTCCGCAGGTTCAAAAAAAGTTTCTATACTTCACAAAAAAAAAAAAAAAAAGAGTTGTGTATAGCCTATATATTAGATTAATTTTAGCTTCCATGCTTCACCAAACCTTTGTAATTTGTTTATAATTACATTGACATAAACATCTCGTTTATATGCACAAAATGAAGAAGTCCACCTAAATAGAGGTGTCACAAACTGACAGTGCATTTGCCCTGCCACATGGTCAAGTCCTTGACAAAATCAGTCCTGTTTTACAACTCACACTGTTACAGCATGATTCAATCAATAACTGTTTACTTCAATTGAACAATCATTACTTTCTGAGTATGTGAAAGGACAAAATAAAACCCTTTTGTCTCTCTTCAGGAACACTATGTTACAGGTGAAACATGAGAACAAATACCATTTCTGCTCAGAACAAACTGATAAGAAAAAAAGTGACAATCCCTGTTAAACAAAACTCTCCATCACGGAGCCCAGATTCAATGTATAACCACCCCCCCCCCCCCCCCCCACCCCCCCTCAACACCACAGTCTCTTTCACTGACATACATTCGCTCGGCTGAGAATGACAAGAGGCACAGACAAATGTCGCATCTATTTTTTGCTACAAACCAAGCCTAAGATCCAGCTCCAACAAAGAGAGTTTGAAATCTGACACCAAAGACAAACATCAGTTTGGCTGTAAGCCTAAGCGTCCGCTGAGCTGCTCTGTTCTCACCATGCCTCTCTGTATAGAGCCACTTGAGGACGAGGGATCAGCCAAACGGCCGCTCTCAGAGGGCCAGGGTACAGGTCTAACACTCACCTTTCACATCTGGGTCATCAATGTGTGGCTCCAGATTCTCGATGAGCTCCTCCAGCTGTTTCCTGCCCAGAGTCGGGGTGGAGCCCTGGCCGGGGGAGCTGGCGGTGGGAGGCGTTTCCCGACTCTGCTCCTCCAGCAGCTCCAGGTCCAGGTCGATTTCCGGGATAGGTGTCCTCCAGTAGTGGAAAGAGTTGTAGAGCTCCTGATCTAGGATGTCCTCCCTCTGTGGGACCACTGGGCCTGAGGGTGGAGCGGGCTTTTCTCCTGATCTGGGCCCCACGGCAGAGCTTAGGTCCCCCTTGTGCTGGTCCTCTGCCATGAGGACCTGTGTCAGGTCTGAGTGGTTATCCTGCGGTGGCGTAGTCGTAATGTCCTCCACCTCCTCCACAGGCCCTTTGTCTGGGCTGTCTGAACCAGGTGGGGAATCACTCCCCCCGGAAAGGCACTTAAGACTGGGGTCTGGATCGCCATGACAACAGGACTCATCCACCACCAGGGCTTCGGCAGCTTGCTCGCCACCGCCCTCTTCGGCTACGTCCACGCCGTCCTCTTCCTCAAGCCGACAGTGCTGGCTCTCACAATTGTCCTGAGGATTGTGGGAAATGCAGTCTTGTTGCGGAGAGGCTGTGCGCTGCTCTTGGCTGGGCGACGCTGATGAGTCCTGCAGTATGTCTTCTGAGGCAGGCCCAGGACAGCCTTCTGTGGCAGCAGCATTTGTGTCAGGACTAAACAGTCGCTCATCAGAACTTCAGAGAGAGACAGCAGATAAAGGCTGAGCACTTTAAAATGCATCCACACTGTAAATGTGTCAGCAAGAGTAAACACTGTCATGCTGTTCACACACACACACAAACCGGACACACACACACTCTTTCACTGATCTGATCTTCTGCACTGTTGTCTCTGCTGAGCTGAGAGTAATCAAAGCACTGATAGCTCTTTTCCACTAGGACGGTGCTGGTGCCCGTGCTGGTGCTGGTGCAGAGCCAGTACTGCCTTGGTGCCTTTTGAGAACCGGCCCGCATTTCCACTGGTTTGGGAACCGAACGCTACATAGCGAAAGTTTGGGTAATTTCCGTGGGGAAAATATAATGTCGGACAGAACGCATCTGCTTGCTTTTTATAAATGTACTTTTATGCTAGGCTTCCACACAGCGAAACACCTCACGAATTTTGTCCTACAACTTTTCGCTTGGAGGGCAAAATTCATGAAAATAGTAAGTCTGTCACCTAGCTCAAAAGTTAAAACGAGTGTTTAAATGAAGGTCTGCAGTGGTTTATTTGCATCAGCTAGAGCTGAGAGAGAAAGAATGTCTTTTTCTACCACTCTGGGTCCGACTACGTTCATGTAACATGTAAACAACAGCCCGTATTGATGTAGACACAAATTGTTGCTCATACATCTTTTAATCATATACATATTTTCATGCTACAAATATCCTTTAGCCTACCGCTACTTGGTCAGACGTTTTTTACTACTCCCGCCTCTCTAGAGAACGTCACGTACCAAACACATCAAACGCTGAACTGATTGGTTCTCGCGTGGTTTTTATTTGCATAGCCTCTGACGTCAGCGGTTCCAAATTTTGGGACCAGCAATTCTGTGGTGCCGTGCCGGTGCCAGCTTTTTGGCTCCGGCACCAGTATTTTGTCAGTGGAAAAGCGCGGCCCCGGTGCTCGATCAGGCACCGGCACCGCGGCAGTGGAAAAGGGGTATGAGTGTCCAGGTTGACTGGTCTCATTCAGACAGTTGGTTTATCAGTTCTCTGCTTAAAGACACAGCTTCGTGCTAGACAGCTAGAGCTCTGTGACCTCTATAAGGCCTGGGTTTGTTCCCCATTTTCCTAGTCTTGGGTTTTTGATAATACAAAACTAAACAACACACAAAGAATAAGTGTTTGACTGACTTATGAAACAAACACCATGCAGGCTAAAACATTAAAAAAAAAAACAACACATTTGATATAGGGATGAGAAACAGAGATTATGGCAGTTTTAAAACTTTTCATACCAGTTCTGTTTCTGCTGTTTGCTCCAGTCTCCATCCTCCATCCCGTCTCTGAAGTACTGGCCCACGTTAGCTGTGGGACTGGCAAACGTGGAGATGAACTGGCCCAGAGACTGAAAAGCCGCCTGCCGTACCTGGTGAACACAACAGTAAATCAGATTTTTTCATGTACGAGCTAAAGGCTAACCATGGTTGTCTTCCTGTGCATTAACAGCCCTGATTTAAACCGAATCTCTGAGGACCTCAGTCAATGCAGAGTAACACTACTGTCCAGTGTCACCAAAACAATCTTTAAAACCTATGCCATTCTCACACACAAGACCCACAACTCTTTCGACAATGCTGATAGAATTTCTGCCCAATTCCTGGGAAATTGCAGGGACATGTGTGTTCACGCATGGCATGAAATTCCCAGAAAGGTAAGCTGTGACAAAATAGCAGGTGAACAGATCCTTTGGAGTGTTGATTTGCCGACAATATTATTAATCTGTAAAATGTGGACAAATGATGTCCACCTTATAAAAACATTGTACTGAGCTCACCAAGACATGTTTGTGACCATATAAAAACATTGCACTGAGCTCACCAAGACATGTTTGTGACATAAAAATGTTGGACACTAAATTGAGAAGGAAGGAAAAAAACCAAAACACATTAAAAATGTTATCCTCTTATCCAGAAACGTTATCGCTTTGTTCAGACTTGAGTCTATCCATAAAAGTTCCAGAGAACTGCCAGAATTTCGGCTCCGACTCGCATTCACACATGACCCCGTTGCAGAAAATTGCCAGAGCATTCACAGATAAAACTGCATGTATGAAAAGGACTCCATTCAGTTCACCACGGACACCTGAAAAGACATTCTGAGAGTTGACCTGGCACGAGCCATGAGAGATGAGTCAGTCAAGTTCTTTCAAACTCAGCTCTGACACACATGGTGACACATTCTGGAAAGAGGAACTGGAGCCATGCTGGAAGAGCTGGAGCCAACTCAGACGTTCCAGCTCTTCCACTCAGAGACTTTCCCCTGGGCCAATCAGGGAGAGGAACGTAAATACTGAGAGTTCAACTCAAACAGAAACGCATGTTGTAACTTAACCGCAGTCAGTTCCAGGAAAGCAGGAGTGAGGGAAACAGACAATGCTCCCAATCATAAATGTCTCTGCTGTCAACACAGGCCTGTGTCAGTTTCAGGGTTGAAGTCATTTCAGGGTAAATTTCGCAAAGGTTACACTAGTTCTGCAAGACGTCTGACGTAAGTCAACCCCAGTGACATGAAGTTTGACTCATCACAGAGTTTGATGGGCAAGTTTGAGAGGGCCCTCTGTGGCTTTCCTTCACTCTTCATATTAAAACACACACACAGACAAATACATCTTAACATGTGTTCCTCAGACAAGATTTACAAAGAGTTAGAGTTTTCTTCTTATAAATAAATGCACAAACTTTTTGCCACAAACACGAAGTGCAAGTCTGAAGTGTAATTCATCTGCGTGTCATGAAGCCTAGTGTGCTTCAGAGCTAAATCTAGACAAAATACTATCATTACCACAAAAACAAAACAACCCAATCAAGACTTCCTAACTGTCTGAGTCAGACGAGCCTGCTCTCCTTCACAAAGATTAACACATGGCCTGGACCAAAATCCACTTAGAAAACAATGTGCCGAAGGACAATGGTTGGTTGCCTAAGAAACCAACAAACAATTAGGAAAGACAGTGTGGACAAAGTACTCTGACGTTTATTGTTTTTTTTTTTTCCAGAAAAATACTTAACACCTTGTATTTTATATCGAGAACACAGAGAAGTGTCAAAAAACACACAAAATTTGTCCCAAGTCCAGACATCTGCTGAAAAGCCTAAACACCATGAGTCTAGATTCAAAGCTAAGGACATGAACAGAGGTACAGGGAGGGCTAAACATAATTAAAAATTTGAAATAAAAGAGTGATTTTTTTTGTCTGCTCACCCAGCGGGAGGGGTCACTAATGAGGCTGATAAAGAGGGAGGCGAGTTTGGTCCTGCGCACTTCCTGAGAGGTGGCCGAGGAAACGGTCATGTAACATTCTGCGCAGGCCTTCCGCACACCCCACACGTTATCACAGCAGAGCTGGAAAAAGCGGGGCAGCTGCACAGGAACAAAGAGGAGGAAAAACAATAAGAGTTTAAGAGCCTGTAAGTCCGAAGGGTGCGTCCAACACACAAGGTTCCTGACAAACAACCCAGAGAAATGACCAACAAACAAAGCATTTGGTCAGCAAATGTGTGAGGAGCAATGAGATAAGACCAAATTATGGCAAAATCTAAGACAGCAATTAAAGGTATGAAAGCAGATTAGCCTGAGAGATAAACCCTTTTCTGGGGTGGAAGTCAACAAGAAACATGTGACATTTTTCTTAGGCACAAACACAGAAATCAAAGTGGGCAAAGGGAAAAAAAGAAAAAATAACCCTCTGCTTAAAGAAAAAACACCTTTCTGTGCATCATTTTCACATCCTTCTTAACAACAACACTGTAAATAGATGCATATGACAAACACGTGATAACAAGTGTCTCAAATAAAGTACATTTGACAAAGGATGGCAGCAAATACATACCAACAACTCCTCAGTGGCCTCCCTCCCAACAACGCTACAAATATCACCAAAGTTAGCCGCGCAAACCTACAGATATGCAAACAGCAACAAACTTAGCCGCACACACCCAAGACTATACAAAGTGCACAATTGCTCCAAGAGACCCATCACTGCTTGATTAAGGGGCTCATCTTTAACCAAAAATGATCTTTAATCAAAATTTAGTCCATCAGCCAATGAGAAAAGACCTCCTTTCCAAACTGCTTTAAGGAGAAGCCAATGGGAGAGCCTCACCTTGCGCACGTGGAACATGCGGCAGTCGCAGCACATCTCACAGAAGCGTGGTAAGAAGAGTCGCTCTGTAATGTCTTTCCCCACCATCGGCGCCATTTTACAGATGATCTGTGTTCAAAACATCGTCAGCCAATCACACGTACACAATCAGCAGAAAATACAAAACAACAGGGGTCCGATCATGGTCACACAATCAGTAAAAAGTACAAAACAACAGGGGACCAATCATGGTCACACAATCAACAAAAAATACACAGGTGAAGTTTCGTGTACAGAGTTGAGATTAGATTTTTAGGACACGGTCCCCAACACCCTGGACAGGTCCATAAGACTGACCGCCATAGCCTCTGTCTTAACATCATCATTGCTGTCTGGGGCGGTGAGGTCAACGAGGACAGGACACACCAGACACTCCACATCGGCTCTGTCGATCAGCTCCTGCTCCAGCAGCACCAATAGGGCAGCCTGACTGGTCTTACGAACCTGAACAAGGGAGAAGAATACCCTGATGTTTCCCAGACAAAGAAATAGACATGTCCTGGAGGGTATTCCACAAAGGAGGATTTCTCCATTAACTGGTCACAAGCGGAACTAACTTATGTTCCTCAGCCGGTCTCCTGCTGGAAAAAGTTCTAACTTTGGACTCAATTTGTCTGGGGAAGCTGGGAAATCCTGCTTTATGGAATAGCCCTCCAGACCAAATTCCATTCAAAACACAGCCTGAGCCTGGAATTAACAATTAAAAAGAGGTTTCACAGGAGACACGGGCAGTGGCTGGAAAAAGTAATTCTGTAACATTTCACTGTGCTTTGTGCTGAGATGGTTCTGGGACAACAAAACATCAGCCCAAATGAGATCATTCAGCTATTTTGTTGTTAAAAAAAATGCTTGTTACTATGGCAACAAAAAGTGCAAAACTGTAGGAAAGGGTTTGTGGTTTAAAAAAAAAAAAAAAAAAAAAGTACAACTAGTTATAAAAGCCATGTTCCGTCCTGAGACAGCTGTCTTCTTACCTGGTTATTCTGGTCAGCGAGGTACTTCACCACTACAGGCAGTAAGTACTTGGAGAAGGCATAAGGAATGGAAGGTCTGTTCTCCTGACAGAAAATGGCGATATGTGGAATTTGTTCCATGAGCTCTGCTCGAACTGTGGGCTCTGGAGGAGGATGATCCAGCTAAACATTAGGCACCGTCTGCTTACAGGGGTAAGTAACACACCCCCATCCCCCCCAAGCCACCCTCCTCTTCACACCAACACATGATCAAACAAGTTCCCAAATCAAAGGTCCTGCCATTAATGCGAAAGTGTCATGTTTCCACATCACCATGCCAGACATTCGGCAGGAAACATGGGCCAAACTGACTCTGAGCCATTTGTCCTACCAAACTACAGCACCGTCACCTCAGTACAGGTTTCAGGTCTGTGTATGGAACAAAGAGGGTTTTTTTTTTTATACTCTGGTTTAGAGTGAAGTAATTATAAAGAGCTATAGAGGGGTCTATCTATATATACTTATGGTGTTACACGTACCAATAATATTAGGTTTGTTTTAAGACACAACTGACCAACATCTACCTATTCACATTACAGTTCCTGTTCAAAGCTCTAAATAAAAAGCATGCCTAGTTGAATACAATACTGTGCTGTCTGTAAACTCTTCCCTACACAGTTGTTTGAAAACACATGCACCCTTCAGAGAGCCACTGGTCAAAGTGTAGTATATGGGAGAGCTAATCCCCAAAGCCCAGTCTTTAAGCCGTCACCCCTGGGGAACAAAACGGCAGGCGGGCGGGCGGGCGCAAGGCCTCCGGCAGCTCACTAACACCACCCACATCAAACTTTCATGGCCTCCTGCTTACCCTGCCAAGGCATCAGTTCATTCTGTCACACAGAAAAGACAACTCGGCAAGGGCATGATCCAAACAGACACCAGTCTCATCAAAGAAAAAAAAAAATCTAGGAACTCACTCACTCTCCCTCTCACACACACACTTTCTCTCTTTACCCAAAAGACAAAAACACACACGCACACACAGTATCCAAGAGGGACACTAAAAAAAGCTGGAATCCATTTAAAAATACCAGAAGCTAATGGAAAGGTTTCAGTACTCCACTGCCTTATTGTGGAACAAATATTGGCGTACCCGAGTCATCAGCAAGTCTTCCTATTCTCTCCAACACAGCGATACAATCCCTCTCGTCCTCGCATACCGCTTTTAGTGTGTCCAATAGACTCCGTGCCACCATCTGTCTACAAGTCAAATTGTAACAAATGGAACATCAGTTAGCCCAGATCTCTCCAACACTAATGACAAAATCAATGTTTGTTTTTTGCGTCAAAGTGTGTATGTCTCTGTAACGCATGCCGTTTTCTGTGTAATTGGATTCTTTGCTATTGGACCATTCTGCAGAGAGACTGCTATTGCTTGTGATCAGAGATTCTCCATGCACAGTTTAGGCCAAATAAAATCTCTATCCAACATCATGTTACAGTATTATATGCATGTAGCATTGCAGTGTCTGTAGTTGTAGAAAAACATTGGTGCTCACATACACAAAAACACAATATCAAGAAAGACTGTTTTGAAGTACCTGTTAAAAATGTTTTCGCTGCCAATATATTTATCCAGTCTTCCCAGTGGAGTCAGCATCTCATCTTGCGATACAAAGTCCAAGGCTGAAGGTATAATAATGGCATCAGTCTCTGAGCTGTAGTCATCCACACCAACTATTAGAGACATTGGAGATAAGGTGAGCAGGACCTCACCACCCCAGTGCACCCAGGCACTGATGAGGAACAGCAATGCTGAGTGGCGTGTGCCATTTACTAAAACTCGGAATCAATCTGGCCCTAGCTACAGCACGGTGAGGGACGTTAGGCCGAGATGGGAAACAGGATCTTACGAGCTAAGAGCGATAACACGGTACGTTCTATTCATGCTTTGATCAGAGGTCCCAAAAATCATACTTCCAAGAGCCGTTACAAAAATTTAAGTGTGCAGAGATGCTTCGCCTCATATTCCTGTGAGAGTGACCCTGAGGACATCCACTGAGTTTAATTAGCCGACTCTGTGCACCAATTATCCTACAGACAACTGCAAACACAGCCCTATCATACAAGTTGTGGTTTGTTGTGAGAGCAAACACCCCACTCTGGGAAATATTCCTCGAATTCTACGTTGATTCTGTGTCCTCGCTTCTCTAAAACACTGAACGTTGCGCTACCTAACTTAACTACGGTACAATAATTAACCAGTTGTGCAGATTAACCAATTCCGGCCCCAAAAGTATTATGATTTAGGGATCTCGTTCAGTAGCGTTAATCAGCCAACAGTAACTCGACCGTACGTAAAATTAAGTATCGTAGGAGACTCAACGATGTGAATACTAGCCTGCTAGTCACTCGTAGTTCACCAGTTTAAAGTCAGTGGGCAGGCTAGGACACTTTGCTGTTTTGGTAGATTTGGGGGAAACTATGTAACATTAGCTGCTGACAATCTAGCGCCGAGCCAACCAGTTAGCAGCTGGTGAAGTTGGCTATGATAACTTTACCACGTATAATAGCATAAGAAGCTAGACAGCTAACATTGGCTAGCAAGTAGAGGCAAAAGTTGAGTGTGACTGTGTTTGTATGACATGTCACCTGTTATGAAATCTACTTCGTAGACATATTCCTTTAAAATACCACTGATACGATAATAAAAGTCGTAACAAAGTAAGGGGTTGGTGAATTCCAGGCCCAAGAGTTGCTAGCCAAATTACTGAATGGATGAGTTGTGATAACAGCAAACTTACATCCGTCTAGCTCCTCCTGGGAATCCTCTTGGAGCAAAGATAAATCTGCAAATAAAATGAAAACGTGATCACTCCCAGTCCACACTAAAGCGTACTACTTGTCACGCATCTAGCGATTCAAACTCAAGTAAAAGACTTGTTAAGATCGACGAAAGTGCACCGGGTTTCAGCCGTACGATTCCTTAGGGCTTGAGTAACTAGAAATATAGGGATACATACCCGCCATTTTGTCCTGGTCCTACATTTAAAGTGGTCTGTGCCGCGGAGGCAACAACAAGTACAGAAGAGAGAGAGAGGAGAAGCCGCGGAGAGCTAGCAACTCACATACATTCAGCTTCGTTTAAGACCTGGAGCATAGACGGCGATTCCTGAGCGCATAAAGCACAAAAAAATGCATTGAGTTTGCGCACGCATGCGCAAAATAGACTGTAAAAAATCAACTAGTGGATAGGTCTATGGTATCGTATGTTTTGAATGAATAACTCTTAATAATGATTAATCGTTCTTAATGGTACACATTTGTGATAAACTCAGGTAGAAAATGATCATTAATATTAGAAAATACAGTATAATTACACATGTTCCGTAAAAAGCAGACTAGAGAGTAGTTTGAGAATAGTATCTATCTTAAAATTGACCTATTAATATTTAATACTATCCTGTAGCAATTATTAACCTGGTTATATATTACAGCGGTCTATTACCATTCTTAATTATTAGCATCTTAATTCTAAGATTTTAGTCATTTCAGCGCCTTCCATGGTTAAATGAGACATGCTGCTAGCATCAGTTTGCAGGTATTGATTTACGAGCGGTTTCAAGAACAGCTTTTTAAAGACATTTTAGATGTTGTGAGTAAAATGAGTGTTATAAGATACAGTTTACTCTTTAAGCAAAACCACGATTTATGAGACATTGACCTGTCTGGATTTATGTCTTCTTCCAATTACAGACACTGGGCGGCAGTCTTTCTCTGAACCACAAAATTGGGCATCGTCGACCTGGAATCTCCGGGTCACACACGCACACACAATGTATAGCTACAAAACGCAGTCGTCTAAATGAGAAGTGGGAAACAGTGAATGAAACGTCTCTGGTAACTTTGTTTGCAAATTCGTGCGCAGACGAAGAAACAGAACAGAAGCATTTTCACCGGCGAACACCCATACATATTCACAAACTTTGAGACGAGGAGAAAATCGCGATCTAGGCAATCCTGATTACCGAGATAAAGCGGTGCAGTGTTTCACTCCATCAGCAAGTTTGACAAACTATTGTCTCTGTAAAAAAACATTCTGTTAAACCACTTTGTATTTACTCAAATATACAAGCATAAATGTATCACAAACGTAGTATTTATTAAGTATTCGACTTTAATTTAACTGTTTCATAAAAGACTTGCTGAATATTGATGAACTTTTTTCAGGTTCTAAAGTAAAGCCCTACGTGTTTTAAGTTTCTAGGATCAACTGGAAGCCCAGACTTCAGAGTGTAACAGAGTCGTAGGTATTTGCCGGTGACGTGCATTCCAAGGCGCGCCTGCGGAAGCTGTACCATAGCCTGTAAAAAGGCCCAGATAGGCAACTGCCCTGTGTTACCATAGAATTCTCTGTTCATGCAGTAGGCGGAGTCGAAGAAATGTGTGGAGGCTAAAACACCATAATAGTTAGAAATTTCTATTTTTTTTTTTTTTACCTGTGCAGCTGAACAGAACAAGGTGTGTTGTTGTAAATATGAATGTTTTATCCTTTGGGAAACGCCTAATGGATGGAGCAATCGTTCGGTCTTGAGTAATTTTTGAAACAGCGACTTTGTGCAAATTTTGGAGTGCCTGTACTTTGCTCGCAATAAATTGTAGCTCAATGAAAAGTAGTATTTCCATAAAACTGAACTTCAGTCTATGTGACAGAAAGAATAGAATGAACCCAATGTCATACCCCCCCTCTCCCCATTGCCTGCTATAAAGAACGAAAGCGTCTTCCTCCTCTTAATGCCTAGTATGGTCATACTTCCTCTCCTTGAGCACCTCGTAGCTTTTCTTACCAGAAGTTGTCAGTCTGGCTCACATCCGTGGCTGTAGCCGTGTGATCGTTGGCTCGGTGACTCGGCAGTGAGCTTCAGTCAGTGCCGATTAGGTGATTACCAGTCTACACCGGCACCTGGCACGGATAAACTCGCGGCTTGACAAGCAGATATGTCGAAACTGGAACAGGTCCTAATTCTTGATCCGCCAAATGATCTCAAATTCAAAGGTAAGTCAGTGGTTTTTCAGTTACTTTAAGAGCCATTCGTCAATGGATCATACGCTTGTTAGCAAATAGCTAGTAGCTAGAAGTAACTGTCAAAATAAGGGAAACACTCGAGCAAATGAAGAATACGAAGTGTATTAAAATACGTGTATCCTTAGAAGTATGGTTACTGAGTTAATTAAGTAACTGATATCCGATTATACTTACGGTTATCCATGAAAAAGCCGGACAGGCCAAGGAAAGGTAATAGTTAAGAGCACGTTTGGCTAGAGCTTCGGCGACGAGCTCCGCTGAACTGCTACTGTTTGATGAGAAACAGTGGCTAAAATGATGCTGGCATGGAAATCTGAGGAAAGGCATCTTAAACTCTGATCAGCTGTGGTCGAAAGCGTATGCTCCCTGACTGTGGTCTCTCGTTGGTTCGGGAGGCTAGGGAAGACGAGCATCTCTGAAACAGCTGACTGCAAATATCAGCCTAGGACGTGAGCTCTTAGTTTCATCATGAATAGTTCGTTGAGTTTGAGTCTGAACTTCATAATCAGGATGCAGTGCGTTAACTCCTTACTACTACAAAAATGCATGTGTGGATATAACTTGGTGCAAAGAACACAGTCAGTAGTCTCCCGAGTAGCTATAAAGAAAGACGTAGTCTTTCCTTCGCCTGGTTCTCAGGAAGCGGACAAGTGCATGTATGGCGCTAGCTAAAAGAACTATACAGGCCCGAGTGCTTCTTTTTACCGTGAAGTGTTCTAGCAGCTCTGTGTCGGTTGGGGATGTATTTGCAATGCACGGTTATCCCATAGGTTTAACATTTCTAACCTGATGAGAGTGATCTCGTTTAGGATGACGGGTGCTCCCGTTGACAGGGCACGAGTGGTCACTGAATGATTATGTGTATAAAACTGATGTAAGCCATACACCATGTCCGTTTTAATCACCAGCGTTTAACTCTGTAGTATACTTCTCGGAGATTCTGAAGAGGCGCCTGCGACAGCCCTTTACACCTCAACCACCAAATATCAAATGATGGAATTTGTCGTGGAAGAATATTGCCGTACCCGCCATTTGTAGTTAGACACACTATCAGGCTCTATGCCAAGGCACGATAAAACTCTTCTGGTGGTTCACGATTGTCCAGAGCCCTTTCAAGTTACTTCACATTGGTGTTTCCTTTATTTTGCCAGTTACCTGTAGATCCAGACCGGGGACCATGTATCAAAGCATTCTTTTAGGATGTGTGGTAACATTTCTATTAACAAACTATGGTGCCGATATGTGTATGACAGACGATTTCTAAGCCTTATTACTTAGTCGTTTAATTATACGTTTCTTAAAGGGGCCATCAGTAAAAGGTGGTACGATATCTAACAACCCCCAAAACCTTTATTAATGCCCCGACGCCATTTTGTCACAGGGGCCGGGAATTTTCAAGACTCTCTGAACCCAAATTAGCGATTCACCCAAGTTTCGTTTGATGTCAAGCGTTGTTGCTAGTCACGCTAGTCTCTATGACTGGCAAGATGATCTGTTTAGACGTTGGTAATGCTGGCATTTTGGGGGATTGCTAATGGTAGCATGCTAATTGCTAAGTTAGCTTGGGAAACAACTTGTTCTAGTCAACACGACCTGACGCTAACCTAACAGCATCGATGACAAGCTACCTAGCAAACAAGCTAACTAACGCGTGAAGACTAATAAAATGGCTAAAGCGCAAAGCTGGATGTCCCTTTACGCTCAGAAATTACAAAAAATAAATTCGTATTTCAATGATAAACAGACAGTTATTCTGAGTAACCGGATTATATCAACCTAACAGCTGTCTTCGGTAAACATCGGATTATTGACTGTGGTTTAACTGGTTCTGTGACTCGGATACCTGGTCAGCCTAGGCAACTAACTTCAGAATTGTTTAAGTGGGACGACCTCAAATTATGCCAGGCGAACTAGTGGGAGCTAGACGGGCAGAACTTTAGCAAATGTCTACAGACCTGTAACACGTCAGGACTGCGGAGAGTTCCAAATGCCTTCATAATCCGCCTACACATGATTTACAGTTGTTAGAAGTTAGCTAGTTTACGAAATATTGAACAAATTGGAAGGTAATTTGGATAGCCAAATACGCGTCGACGTGAACTTCAGTAACCAAAACCATCGAAAATCCTGCTGTCAGTGGCTATAGTCATGTTTTTTAATTGTCACACAATTGCATATTAAGGTAGAGTAACACCCTACCCTAGATTACGCTCACGAGATACGCTCGCGGACTAGACAATACATTCCACAGATGTGAAGAAGTGTAAACTGTTAAGCAATCATTGCTCTTCCAGTCTCAATGCCACCTACAACTCGGAGGTACTCTACTCACCTGTTGGCTCATATTAGGCATTGCACAAGTCAGAGTAGGAGTTTACCAGGTGGCTGAACCAGCTGCGAGTGCATTAGTTGAAACTGTAATTGTGCATTAGGTTTTAGTGTTTATGTATGATATGATAGTAGTTTCCCTGTGTCTTTCTGTGATTGGAAAGAGGCTGAAGTATAGTTAGACCTGGCATAATTTATTAACATCTGTGTTCCTGTTTTTACTGAGCCATAAGTCCACTCATCATGTGCTTTCTGAGGATGATCTTGTTCATTTTTGTCCTCCTGAAATATTTGTCAGACATGTAGAATAGTAATTTTGCCACATCCACTTCTACATGCACTACATGCAGTCTCAGGGTAAAAGCCAGCTCCTCCAGCAGTAGTCTCAGCAGCAGTTAAGGTCACGTTGAGATACACTGGCCAGACTCCATACAGCTGAGTCTGTGCGTTGTTGTGACCTCATCTCAAGAGCATTTTTTCAAATAGCATTTTTCACTTCAGAGAGAGAAACAAGGTTGGATTATTCTCAAAATGGTGACATTCCTTGACACTGGCTAGGTGTCATGTGAGGCCTGAATGCTTGTGCTGTTTTTCTAACATGTCTTATTTTGTTTGGACACAGGGCCCTTCACAGATGTCGTGACCACAAATCTTAAACTTAAAAACCCCTCGGACAAAAAAGTATGCTTCAAAGTGAAGACGACAGCACCACGCCGATACTGCGTACGACCAAACAGTGGCGTCATAGAACCAGGTGCCACGGTGACCGTCTCTGGTAAGGACCCCTGTACTCCGATAAATAACCTGTTCAAGTGTCAGTCGAAGGACGTTGTTTCATCATACACAGTTCACTGAGTTTGAGTCTGAACTTCAGGTAAAAGGATGCTGTAGTCATGGTCCAGTGTGTGAAGACCTTATTGCTATAAAAAATGCACATTTGCATGTAAAATAGTGTAAAGAAGACCGTAAGTGGTGTAGTGAGTAGCGACAAAGGCGGGGGCAGGTGAGTCGTTCCTTGACCCTGTTCTTAGGACAGGTGATACTCACCTCATCACAGGACACATCCAGCTCTCATCCAATCACATATCACCACACCCTCTCCCACTGTGCCATCTCCACCTTTCAGCACCATGGCCAATCAACAGGTTTTTTCATTTATCACTGTCACATTGCCAGTTATCGCAGTTAATGGTATGGTCCAGTGATGTCAGTGACTGTTTACAGAGTTGTGATGCTATAGGCCATGCCAGACCAGACAGTTTCTCAGATCTTTAATCTGTGGCCGGATTTGCTAGCATCTATGTCCATATCAAACCACTGCAAGTCTGTATATAAGGAACATGCATGCATGCATGCATGCGTGTAACAGGCTGTTTGAGTAGATCTGTGGCACTGCATTTGTGTAGGAGAGTCATGAAGATGGCTCATCAGGGACCTGGTTGTTCTGAGCAGAAAATCTGAGGCGTGTGACGATGGCTTTGGTTCCATGGCCCTTCATTGTTTGAAAATTGAGGATGTGGAAGTGCTGACTTCATATCCAAGGCTTTGTTCATTTGAGTCCCTTACAGCTCCCTGACTTCCAACCCAACTTTGTCCAAAGTATGGACTTACAGAGCCAGGCAACCCTGCCAGCTTTACTGTCCCACCCCACACACTCAGAAGCGCTGGTCTAAACAGTGTGTGAATGCTGCTGAGAGGTATCACATGAAATGGAATGACTGAGCTTTTGAAATTTCATTTGAACACAAGGCGTTTCCTCTATTCATTCTTTTATCTGACGAGTCTATAATCACACATTATCTAACAGAGTGTTAACCATTTACTCCACTGAAAAGAATTGTGTCCACAGTACATATTGGGGGTGGAAGCGGGTGCAGCTGTAACTACATTCTTGTTAAGCTGCTACAACATCTCTTCTCCACAGAATCTGAAGTCAAGACATTCAGAATGAAAGTGTTAGTGGTTTAACTTGTGCTCCACTTATGGATGGATACTTCATAGCAGCCCTGTAGGGATTCTAGATTGTGACCTACTTCTCTGTTTGTCTGTTTCTTTGTTTATTTGTTTGTCTACAGTAATGCTCCAGCCCTTCGATTATGACCCTAACGAGAAGAGCAAACACAAGTTCATGGTCCAGACCATTTTTGCGCCATCCGGCATAACAGATTTGGAGGCGATGGTAAGTTTTCCCTCCTCGCCTGATGACACATTTTTTGTATTCCAGCTGTCGCTGAGTCCAAGTTTGCAATCTGTTTTTGATACTGTGTCTGGTTGGTCCTGACACAGCTGTGACACGTGAATCCGCTTTGGAAACAGCACTTTTTCATTTATTGATTTATTTATTTATTGCTTTTAGTCAGCAGAGGGCAGTCTCAGCCTGGAACACACTTATCATGCTGTGTGTAGAACATTGTATAGGCATTTTAAAGTGTTTGAAGATGCCTACCTAAGACTACTGATTTCCTCATGGCTTTGGTGGCATGTCAGATCAGCAGGCCTTGTCTGTGTATTGGATTTTCTTTTCAAAGTTTACCTCAGCGTAACAGAGATCATTAGACTCTTTGTTACCTTTATCAAGGCTCAAATCCAGCTTTACTAAAGCCTCATCCAGTTGTTCAGACTCACACCAGAGCATATGCAAATGTTTAACCGCATTAACCTACAGTATCTCTCTGTCTCTGTTTACTTTTAGTCAGTGTAATTCAAACAGGAAATGTCATCATCATCATGTTTTCAGTGGCTGGTATTACCCTAATCATACTGCACTGTGTGGACTACTTAAACATTTTTGGGATGGTTTTGGGGGGGGGGGGGTTGCCTTCAGTAAAGTCTGACATGCCCTTGACTCTGTCCTCACAGTGGAAAGAGGCCAAACCTGAGGACCTTATGGACTCCAAGCTGCGATGTGTCTTCGAGCTGCCCTCTGAAAATGATAAGATGGTAAGAGCTGCTTTTGGATGATTTTAAAGGACTCCTGAAAAACCCTGTTCACATTCAGCCTGGTAAAAGTCCTGCTGCCACGGCGATGGTTGGCAGAGGAAGTCATGTGACACGAAGCTGAGTATATAGGAGTGTCATTCGTGGCTCACTGTTTATGGACAGTTCTCTACGCTTGTGGCTGATTCCCTCTTATGTCTTTAGATTTGTACATGGTCTTTTTCTTTGTCTCTCTTCCCTCCTCTCTCTTTTGCTGTCGTTCTCTCCTTCCATATGCTGCTTCTTTGGCTTTGTCTTTTCCTTGCTTTATTCTTTGGACAGTGACATAAACTGGACCCTAATATTCCTCCCTCACTCTTCCAACCCGTGTGTCTTCCATTATGTCCAAAAACAGAAAAAACACGCTAGTAGCATAAACCTTGGTCTTTATAAGGCTTTTTGAACGTTTTATAGTATTTAACTGGTCTTCTCTGCTCTCGGAGATCTGAAGACAAGTGTCTGGATAATTGTTTGTTTTCTGAAACCTCCTGGTGTCAGCAGTGACCGGTGGGCTGCTGCTTTAATTGACGAGTTGCCAGTGGTCGTAACCACTGACTGATATGCATTTCAGTGAAAATGTTCGTAAAGAAACTAAACAGAGTTCATTTGCCATTTCCCTGTGCTAATTTTAGCTCCATCTCACGCACTGAAGCTTTGTAGCGTGAAATATTGGGGATTATTGGGGATTTCGATGTTTTGACAGTCTGTTTCGGAGCAGAGACTTCCACTAACACACACCTCCTCGCTGAGGTCAAAGCCATATGAGATTAGAGTGAACCCCACCTCATCATGTCATTGTAAGTTTAACACATAAAGTATGAATGCTGCTGCACACACATACACCCACACTGGAGTTGCTCCCAAGCATGGAAAAGCGGTTTGTTTGTTTGTTTGTTTGTTGACTTGTTTGTTTTGTGTATCAGATGTGTAGTCTTGTGCGTGATATGTATGCTGATTTTCCTCCTACCCCCACCCCTTTCCTCTCCCCCCTGCAGTTCAGTGCCAGTGCTAGGGAACTGTGCAGTCGCTCAGCTGTGCTCAACACTCCAGGCCGTACTCCCATGCTTACAAAACTACTGGCCTATAGGTCTGCCCCCACCCCTGCTGACTACCTCACCCCCCTGAGCCACAGGCAGCTGTTTGACGTCCACAGCGTCGAGCCAGGCAGAGACAGGCAGTGTCAGGTTTGTGGTAGGCAGACGAGTTCAGAGAGAGGTGTAGGTTGTTCCAGAAGCCACGCTGTCCCCCAGTGAGTGGCACATACGACACACTCGTTTGTCAGGTTGAAAAGAGCAGACCGCCACATAAGAGGCTGGGCATGCAGAAACCAAACTGACTCCGGTTCTGGAGGACAGGAGAGGGAAGGGGTTCTGGTCTGGAGGGTTTTTGTCTGTTAATGCAGATATCAGTGGGTGAATGAAAGAGGTATTTCTGAGGTCCATTTTAGCTGTCTCACTGCAGGGTTTTTTTTTGTTTTGTTTTTTTAAAAAAAAGCTCTTAAACTGAGTTTACCAGCAATTAAATTCAACTGGACGTGAAATATAGAAAAGCTTTGTGTGTCTGAAGGCACGTCATTATGGCTACTTTTAATGGAAGAACTCTGTGGAATGAATAATGTGACAAACTAAACTGTAAAAACATGGAGCTCATAGATCCACACAGGTCTTCCCAAAGATGATCTCAGATCAGTGCATCCACACAGCAGAATCAGAGAAAAGGCCACAGAGACAGGTTTGCTCGGCATACCATCTACTCAGGAGCTTGAATACTTACTAATTCCATGCTATACATTTCAGCGTTGCTAATTAAATTCCTCAGCCTTTGTCATACATTACACTTTGGTTATTTATGGAAGTCAAAGTGATGAGTGTGTATGTGTGGGTGTGTGAACAGTATGCTGTAGAGATGTTTCCCATTGTGTCCCTGACTGTCTAAAGCAGGGGTGTCAAAATCCGGTCCTGGAGGGCCGGGGTCCTGCTGATTTTTGTTTTCACCTCTTAGTAACCTGTGGATTTTCACCTTGAAAACAGGTGTGGACACTCCTCAGCCAATCAGAGATTCTATTTAGTTGGTCTACAAGAAAAACAGCAGGACCATGGCCCTCTCGGACTGGATTTTGACACCTGTGGTCTAAAGCCTTCTTGTTCTGCTCCTTTCAGAACGACACAGTCGATGCTACCAAAGCCACGACTACCTTTAACACATCCAAAGTGGATGGCACGTCTGCGGCCAAGCCCAACAGCGTGGACGACACAGAGATAAAGAAACTGATGGAGGAGTGCAAAAGGCTGCAGGCAGAAGTGGGCAAACTGGGAGAGGAGAACAGGCAACTTAAGGTACACATTACCCCCCACCCCACCCTGCCCCCCCAGGAGCGAGTTAGTTCACGGTCTGAAATCCAGTCTCAGAGAGTTGTTTGTAAATATAAGTAAACTGATGCTAACATGTTGAAACACAGCACTGGTGGAATCATTGTAAAGAAAGAACACAGTGATTGTAACACTGCTGAATGTGGTGTATTCAGCTTCTTTTTTTCACTGCAGTTCATCATTTCATTGAGATATTAGATGAATATACTGACTGGAGAGTTCCCTGCCCTCACTGGCAAAGCCATCGGTAGTGTCTAATTGGAAGGCTAAACTTAGACACCACAGAAGGAGAAACCTGATAGTTGAAACATTAAAAATAATTAATTATGAAGTGTTTTAATTATCATGCTTTTTCTAGTCATTTTGTGGAATTTGTGGAAGGACAGTAGAAGTGAGGCAGTTTGTGGAGGAGAGCACACCTGCATGCAACAGAGTCACTGAAATAATATTTTAGTTCATTTAAATGAACGCCCCAGACAGGCTGGGGGAGAGTAATGAAATCACGGACTATGAGATTAGAGAGTGCATAAAATTTCACTCTGGATTCTCGGACTGAACAACAGACCGCTGTGCCCTGAGCACACGCGCAATGTTTCATATAAAACCCTGTGATTTCAGTGAAAATGTTGAGCCTGTGGCTGATCAGAATACAGAACACAGGGCACCTCACGGTTTACATGTCTGATTACACAGGCTGTGTTCGTGCTCAGCTGAAAACATCTGAGACTAATAACAAGCAATTTTATTTACGTATTTACACACTTTTCTCCTCCTCCTCCTCCACACCCCAGGATGAAGGTTTGAGGATGAGGAAGGCCCATCGCTCAGACAACATGGTGTCCAGCTCGGGAGCCATGGTGGGGAAGGACCAGGGCACTAAGTCCCTGCCCTCCCTTCTGGTGGTCATCGCCGCCATCTTCATTGGCTTCTTCCTGGGCAAGTTTGTCTTGTAGGTGGAGAATGCCGGCGCCTCCTCCCCACTCCTCCCAGTGTCTCGGGGCCTGAAGTGAGACGCACGTGCTGGTCGACACTGTCACACCAGTGCTAGAACGTGGCCTATTGCAACGATAAGCGTTTGTGTACAGAATCATAACAAACGGGCCTTGCCTTTCTCCGGTTTTCTTTTCCTTTCCTTTTTTATTCTTTATCTTTTTTTTTGTTTGTTTTTGGGAGGGGGAGGAATCTCACACGGTTAGCGCACACACACACACACACGCAAACACATCCAAATGTGCAAAAATGAAAATGAAGTCTCTTTGTCTCTCCCTTTCCTCAACCTTCTCTTCCTTCCTTTTTTTTCTTTCTTTCTTTGTTTTCTTTTCACTTCTTTTGTTGCGGTGTTGGTTTTCTTTCTTTTCCAAAGGCAGGCCAGGTAGGGGATGAAAAAAAAATTGTACATTTATCAAAGCATCAATAGCAGGCAGATAATCAAGGAATTGTGTAGAAACCTTGATTGAAATTTTAAAAATTAAATAAAACAAATTGTTCTCTCTTTCTCTGTGATTTTAATAAGAGTTGAATGGAATGTTTTAAGTGTTGTAAATGTTATTTTAATCTTATGAAACATGAAAAAAAGATGATTAAATAAAACTTTCCTACATGGTGCTGGTTGGCCTCTTGACGTTGAAATGATTCACTCAATCCAGTTTTCTTTTCTTTGTTATTTTTCTGGAATGTGAAGAACTCAGCTGGAAACATAGGTGCCTCCTGCCATGTGTGTTATATCCTCCCACTGTTCTGACAAACGGAATCTAATTATTTTTAAGTCTTTCTAGAACTTTCCTCATGCAAAATTATATTACTCATTTGTGAGTCCTGCGGTATTTGACATTGATGAGATGGAAAAAAGAAAAATAAAATATCATTAACGGTTTTGCTCCTTTGTTCATTAGTCACGTGTGTACGATACCTCGTGTTTATGCATATAACGCTTTTACACCCTGCCATATGTAATGAAAATTAACCAAATGTTAAAAAAAATCTCTCATTTATGTGGTTTTCTGTCAGCCTTATCCTGAACACGTGATACCTCTTTACCATACATGCAGACCTAACGCTGAACACTCTAGGACTGGATGTAAAGAAATCTGTCCAATGTTAAACACTGGACAGTTTTCTTTACCTGTATTTACTGAAACCCTCTCAGAGGAAAATCTTCCTTGACCTTCCTCATTCTTCACAGACAGATGTGACACTGTAATTGTGGTATATCAGTATATCAGACAAACCATTTCACATCTCCACACTGAATATAATCAGCTGCCTCGATGGTCAAGGCCTCCCCCCAGTGCATTAGGTTTATTATGCGTTTTGAGTTAGTTTTCCTTATATTTACTATGTTTGGAGTACATTTACATATCTATGTTTGGGTATCTTTGAGCTCAATATATACAAGCTGCCTTTACATTGTTGCTGGACATGTTACATTGGCACAAACGTCAGTTATGGCTCTGTTTCAGTGCGTTAACTGATGTCA
This sequence comes from Chanos chanos, assembly GCF_902362185.1. Lineage (NCBI taxonomy): Eukaryota > Metazoa > Chordata > Actinopteri > Gonorynchiformes > Chanidae > Chanos > Chanos chanos. Next base: position 19,987,289 of record NC_044497.1, on the reverse strand, counting down.
TGTGACAACCATACTTTGAGTCCTGCAGTATGATGTTGCCATGGTAGCAATGAAAAGCATAGGGCAAAAGCTTCTTATTTGCTTTGTAGCTTTTCTCATTACATGTTTATGTGTTCATGGCCCTTATCACCCATCCAAAATTGGCTCAACTCAGCTCTGCTCACTCTCCAACTCTGGAACCACATTTAGGCTGCTCAACCCTACTCCCACCATACCAAAAACAACCCCACTGAGGAGCTCCAGTGTATACGTTCCATCACAGTCTAGCCCAATCTCCGTCTTTTAAGACAAAGGAGAAACTGATTACTACGGGCAAGACACTCAGGAGGATTTCCAGGCTGTTTGTCACACAGCCATTCCCAAGTCTGAAGTGCTGTTCTCCTTCTTTATTTGTACTTTGTGCCCCCTGCTGGCTGGAGGAGCACTGGACCAGCGGTGGCTGGTACGAGGTGGCACGCTTGTGTGGCTTGTCTGGGCTGGAGCCATTGGTGGGCCTCTGGCCGTTGTACAGCAGCCTCCGTCCGTCCAGGTCTCGGCCCATCCGGAAAAGCTCGTACTCGGTGTGGGGAAGACGGATGCCAAGGGCAGCACATCCAGAGGTGGAGGTCACATCCTGCTGGATCCCCAGTCTCCAGGAGCTCTCCGCTCCACACTCATTCCCACTGAAGGCGTTCAGAAGGGAGGTGGTGACCAGGTTCATGGGCGTGACCTTCATATGGGTGACTGTAAAAAGAGGATGGAAGTCATTCACTGCTACGAGAACGTGTAGGACAAAATTAAGAACTCTGAACTTCAGTAATGAGTAAGCTATTCTATTATTAGAGTACACAAGATGGAAAGTCAATTATTATTTCATCAACACTCACTTGATTGGTTTACTTCTGTTCTCTTTTAACAAATAAGCTGTTATACAACCGAGGCAATTCAGACTAGAGGATGGAAACGATTAAGAACTCATTCTGTCTTCAGATGTGTGGACTGTGAAACTAGCAGTGTGCACCAGGCCTATATGCACCAATGAAGAAAAAAAGTTCTCTTTACCAGTGAAAGTCACCTCTGTGCCACCTTTAACCGTCTTGGATGGGACCCCCTGGCTGTAGTGTCCTGTGGCCGAGATGCTGAAAGTGGGATGTCTGCAGACAGGGTCAGAGTAGTGGTAGTAATGTCCTTCCCAGGTACTGCCGTCATCATGGAAAATAAAATGACGGGTCAGGAAGAGGACACCAGGGCGCACCTCGCAACGGGTGCTGACCCAGTTACCAAAGAGACGCACAGGGAGGTCGTCTTGGGCAGGGAGGACAGGAGGGTGATACAGGTCAGCCCGGGAGATGATCTGACAGGCCAGGCAGCGACGGTCATAGTTCTGAAAGGTGGAGACAAAAAGATGCCCTGAAACCAACCCTGCGGAATAAGCAGCGTTCAGGAGGCCATGCAGAGAGGAATACAGAAGGACCAGTGTCTTTGACAGCTTTCTCAACATCAAAAAGTCTCAGGCAGAAGCTCACATATCTGAGCTCTGGCTGCCAAGCACTGAAACACCTGACTTAAAATAGTGAAAGGCTTGGTGTGAGATAGTTAAATAAAGCGTGACAGTTCTATGCCAAGTCTAATGGATTTCTATGCCCGAAATTAGGAAACACCATTTGTGTTTTTACACACACACACACACACACACGCACGCACAAAAGGACAAGCCTACACAGCAGACAGCATCAACATCCGAATTCATTCAAAAGGTAAGTCTGAGTGCTCACATTTTTTTTGCCCTGGAAGTGTTTCGAAACTGTGGGAGAGTCTTAACCCAAGTGGTTTGAATAAGTTTCACAACCAAGTCAAGGAGACAGGAGAGGGAGTGCTGTATAACAGCTAAAAAGTTCAGCACTTGCTGCTTTGACTAACTCGATCTGTCAGATGACAACATATAAGCTCTTAGCAGCAGTGCTAATGAATGCAGAGGCACTTTGTGTAAGTAAAAGCTCTGTACTGCATTTTTTATGGACCGCTCCCAGTGAACATTACTTGTCACATTCAACATAAGAAGACATTTTTCTCTTCTTCTCTTCTTTCTTTTTTTTTTAAACAAGGCTTGTAACTCAGCTTGTAGTCTTGAATAATTTCTATGAGTTCACAGACAAACGGAAAGACATTTCCATGAGTTCACTAAAGAATGAGGGAACATATCTTTATTCTCATTCAGCTCTGCCACATCAGTTGCCCTCTCAACTTGGAAGAGTAGATACTGCCTCTTGTCTGGGTTTATGCCACTGTTTGACACACCCATTAGGGAGCCAAATGGAGAGGCGGGTATTGGTGGTAATGATCTCATTTGCTGGGAGTGTTTTGGCTCTAAGCCTTACCATTCATGACTGATGACTGCTGGGAGGCAATCACAATAGAGGAAAATGGAAAACACAAAACAGATACCCAAACAACAATTGAGAGATGTGGTTGATAGCATAACTTTGAGATGCACAAAGGATACGCTCCATCTGCCAGCTTCAGAAGGCGGGTGATTGGTCAGCCTTAACAATGAAACCACAACAGAACTGCCTTCATTAGTTTCTATGTTTAATTGAGAGCTTTTGACTCCATTTATATTCCTGGACTAATGAACGTAGCTGAGCACATTCCGCCATGCTTAAGGAGAGTAAAATTTGTATGTGGTGGAGGCAAACAGTCGATTCTGATGGGTTTTACCATTGCCTGTTTGAGTCATCCATCCATAAATTATTCAGCTCAAACTAGAATTCATTAACATTGCATCACACATTTTTGAGTATTCCTATTTGTAGGCATGAAAATGAACAGCGAGCAACAGCATGGAAACGGGCCTATGCACACATGAAAGGCATTAATCCCTCAAAAATCCCCCCGTTCCATCTCTCTGGTCCGGGCTCCGGCTTTGCCCAAGCTCTGTGATGGAGCCTTAGGCACGCGCTGGATCGGAGCAGAAATTCCTTATGTTGCCCTCTGCTGCACTGCTTTCTCATTCCCTTTGAAGAGAAGGCGGCAGCTAGCCGTGGATAAGCAGGCCTAACACGCACTAACACTGCTAAAAACGTTTTATTAAAATGACCCAAGACAACTAATGGGGGAATACTGAATCTGCTCAGAACCTGTATCTGAGTTAAGAGATGAGCAAGAAGAGATCTGATCTAACAAGACAGTGCATTTACTGTGGGTCACAATCTTTGTGATATCTGCCTGCACATTGGCCCAGTAAGTTTATGAACTCTCTTCTGTTGTGGGAAGAACATAACTCATAAATGACAGTAGACTTCAGCTCAACTCCATCATTTCTCATTTGGACTGTCAAGCCATTGCGACAGAACCTGTTCTCAAGAATATAAGAGCTATTACATCTCCAGTTGCCCTAATCTCACTGCCTATCGAAATTGCAGTTGGGCACGTTGAAATTAAGAACTGTACGTTTCGAAAGGCATTAATACATGCATAATGCATTTATACAGGCGTCACAAAGGACATGACAGCTCGGTGACGTAAACACCGAAAGAGATGAAGACCTTTATGACGTGTATTAATCAACCCCAGTGTCACATCCAGCATCAAACACGGCGTTATACATTATGCAGCCTTTCGCATCAGACAGAGCATGGCACTTCATAAATTAATCATGCCGCTACTTCTCGTTAGCGCTCGTGCTCTTTAGGTTTTTATGTGTAGTCGCTCTTGATGCACAATGTGACCGGAGACCATTGCAAAATAGGACTAGGGCCATTAAATATGCCATTTACGATTTTGAGAAGTCGTTTTCACTGTGTTTAAGAAGTACGTGGTTAAGGTGCTTGAACAGTAAAATTAAGAGACAACCTGTCGGGTTTTTCTTTCCAATTAGCCATTTGGTTCTGCTATCATTTTAGCAAATGAAAATTAGAGCAGGTAGCTTCAAGCAAAAGCTGAGACGTCCAGGTAATTAAAAAGAAAGAAAGAAAGAAAGAAAGAAAGAAAGACAGAATCTTATCACATTCATGGATACGTTATCAAACTCCTGTGCTGCACTTTACGGAATGTATGTGTCTCTGTGTTTAATTCCACGTGACTGTGTATACATAATACATACAGACATGTATGTATGTAGCCTATGTATGTATATAAACACAAAGAGTTGCACGCTCGCACGTGCACGTACACAACACGCACACACACACACACACACACACACACACACACACACACACACACACACAGATAATATATATTATGTATATTATATAATAATATTTATTATAATATGTTATGCATATATATTATTGATAATATGTAAATATATTAATTGTATCAGCTAATTCTACCATTAGTACTGGATATTTAAATATTATTATACTATTAGATTTTTTTTTCTATGTAAGGTCAAATTTAACATTTAAAGGGCATGCTTATGAGGGTAGGGGATGGTGGTGTTGATTTTGTATCGGCACTTTCTCCCTGGTGTGCGGAAGGAGGCGCTGACCTTGACGCTATGCAGCGGGGCTTGGTAGCGGACGGGCTTGTGAAGCTTTCTCTGGGTGTGCTCAGTGTGTACGTCTCCAAGAAACAGTTCCTCCGCGTGCCCGTCCGGGTCTCCACGGCTGTGGCGCTGCTCCACGCGCAACAGCTGCAACTCCACCATGGTGAAGTTTAAAGCGCCGGTACAATCATGACTCGATTCCTCGCTCCACACGTCATAACTCACTCCGAGAACTAGAGGCTTCGGCATGAAACAGCTTTGTCTGAAATGTCGGGAGAGGTCCTCTGCGACTTCGGTACTGTGACACACTAACTGCACACGACTGAGTTTGTAATCTGCCTCCGTGCCCCCGCGGATCATCCAGGAGGTTTGGCGCAGGTGCACACTTCCCTGGATGAGGAGACTGTAGCGTGGTTCTGTGCAGTGGTTATCACGGTAGTAGAACTGAAGGGCTTGAAAGGTGTGGTTGTGATAGAAGCGGTAGGATCTGGTGAGGAACTCCGGTCCTGGTCTTACTTCACAGCTATTAGAGTGAAAACATAAAAAGGTCAAACTGCTAAAACAGCAGAACACTAATCCAGCATCTGTATATTAATTTCTTAGAAACGGAACCACCTCTGATAATTTGGCACCCAGATTAATATTCTAGCCTCTGTGCCTAAACCACCGTCTCTGCTTTCCTCCCTCTGTTCTCCACTCTAAACCAAAATATATTAAAACAGGTCTATTCTGTACTTTGTAACACGCGATTTAAACAATTTTGAGTGTACATGGAAGTCAAAGCGAGACCTTGTGGGCATAAATATAAATATACTCTGACGTTAACTGGCTTGAACTGGAATGACCAGTTCACGGCACTGATTTAAAAAAAAAAAAAGCACTTTCACACAGACCAACTTCGAACACACCTGGTGGACAGCCAGTGGCCCGCGATGTTGGGGGGCATGTGAACAGTGACATGTGGTCCGTCCTGAAGGTGTTTGAGCATACGATGACACTGTGTTTCTTTGGATTGCCATTCGTAGCTTTTCTCGAACGACAAATGGCTGCTCCTGACATAATGAGGTGAGCCCCCGGACCACCCTGAGGGACAGCGAACATCCTTAGGTTACGAAACGTTAGATTCATCTCAGCTGCGACAACAGCATTTTCACAGAAAGCTACACACAGTCAGTCTTTCTCCAACAGTCACCTAACGTTTTTATGAAAACCCACCTTGAAATTTTGTGAGCCGTGACTGGTATTGTGTCCGGTCGCGATATAGACATTACTTCCCAACTCATTCTCTCTCCGATAAAAGCAATTAAATTGACTGCATTCATCACACATTTAGAAAGCGCATTAATGCTACAATTTAATGATTCGTTGGAGAATAACAGACAGCAGCCACTCGCAATCCTCTAAGAGAGGTGAAAAAGGCTGAAATATAGGGATAAAGTTACTTACCGACATTAAGAAGAAAGATGAACGCTGTGCTCATGGTTGTAAACACAAACAGCATCGTTCTTGGTTTTTTCTTTTTTTAAATCAATTTTATAAAATCCAACACTTTAGTTAAACGTTTGTCTGACTTCGTCTCGAATGTTACCTCTCCAAAGAAGCTCCGAGATCACTCCATCAATAATAGGATTTCACTTATATATATCCCGGTAAACTGACAATTTCTCTGCATTCTATCAAAATATTTTCTTCCTCAACATTTTAAATTGGACAGCACAGCCCGCGTTTACGAATCCGTACTTGGGACAGTGAGTGGTTTATCCGTCAATGAAAGCTTGTCTATTTCCAGAAACGTGGTTTAAACGGAATCTGTTTGAAATTTAAACTTCTGAGTACTGTCTCTCCATGTCTTCTAAGGGAAGAGCAGCAGAGGATGAACTGTTACTAGAATATGACTCCGAGTTTTACGTCTCTACAAATGCGTATCTTCAGCATCGTACGCGCGCGTCATACCCTCCCACTGCTCCGTTGACAAAACGCAATGTTGGAAGTGGAGGAGGGTACTGTCACGATATGAACCTTATGCCTTCAGTCAAACTGATGAGACATTTCCTCGAAAAACCCTACGGGCTTTCGTTCAGCAAAAAGAGAACATATTTATTTCTAGTCTAACAACCTACTGCAAGTTAATCAACGGTGTCATCAATGTACCGCACGAGCCTTTCCGGTGTTAAAAAAGTTACCCGAAGCATAAAGATTTGTTCGCAACGTTTAAAATATACATTTGTTTGTATAGCCTACTACTAAAAGGCCTTAATGAATCAGTGGCAATACGGCTCTAATTTACCACAGGACATTTTTTCCTAAATGATTCTCCCGAGACCGGTGTTGAACGAACTACTGAGTAAAATAATTACATAATTAGCAACCCAATCAATACCTAATCTATAATTCATGATAAGCTGACCACAAGAGAGAACCGCAAAGAAACTACAGTTAATTGGATTCACACATAATTCCACGTGCTCCTGTCTTTTTCAACACAGCGCAAATGATCAGGCGATGAACTGAATCATCACTGTGATTTGATGCCCAGGAAGGAATAGATCCATCATCGCGTGGTCAGAAATTCCTTACACCGCAACCGTCAGCTCTCCTCAAAGAAATTTCAACATATCGAGCTCATGGTGTGAGAGACAACCTGGAATCCAACAGGAATACCATTTTGCAAAACAAATAATATTAAGAGATGGCGTCAGCTGAAATTCTCCGCAGGCCATAGAAGCGCTTAGTGTTTACGCTGTAAGCACAACTGTAAGGACAGCTTGACTGAGTTTAGAGGAAATGATATAGGTCTGTGATTTACACCTTTTTTGGAACACACGTTTTCATGTTCACCTTTACTGCAGATTAAATGACACAACGTAGGTGAAATGCTGGCTCTACCTAAATGTTCCCTCAGTCGTGGACGTTCCATTTTTGAGTTCAGTTCGCGGTGTGCAAAAAACTTTTCCCCTGTGCTGTCTGGGCGTCTGTCAGCCTGCTAGGGAAGTCCAACCTACGCCCGCAAAACCATCTGGGAACCTAAGCATATTTAACGAGACCGAAATATACTTGCAGAGCGCATTCGTGATGTGTGATGAGAGGCAGCTAGCACTTCACGGCTGTTCAGATGCGGAAAGGCGAAAACGTTACACGGGGACTGAGTGAGAAACTAAACACAGAGGGTTGTGAGTAAACACAGATGTCTATAAAAGATAGCTCAGTGCTGCAGCTGACAACGGAAATGTGAATAAATTCGGGATTTGACTATTTAATTTCCATATTTCCTGCCAATGAAAGGGCTCAGACACGGAGCCAATTTGTATATGTTAAATTTCTAAGTGCTAATATTGACATATAAAATAATCATATACTGTTTAAATTCGACCACCACCTCAGACCTAGCGCTCTCACACAGCCAGTTTAAAGTCCCATAAGAGAAAGGGCACGGGTTGAGTTTCATTTAATCTGCATAAAGACCGAACGGTGCGACAAAGAGAAGGAGAGGTGAAAAGAGCAGCCAAATTCAGGACCCTTCAAAAGGGTCCTGCCGTAGCATTGGTCACACAATCCTGGCTTTTAATTTAGTTTGTTGTGCACAGAGGGGCATCTGATGACAGATTAGAAAAGAAATCTTCTACTCTTTTGTCACTGTTAGTGAAGGCCACTGGGGGGGTCAGAGTTCACATCATCCAGTGGTAGCAGCCCCCCCCCCCCCAATTATTTATCCACTATGTCTTTAAAGAAAATGAAAAAGCCTAAAGGCGATAATACTGGGATTGAACGAATTCTAAAGACAAAACCTTAAAGGAACATTAATTTCTCAAGGTAAATTTTTCAAAATGAATAAATAATTTGCCAGACATGAATAAAAATCTGATCTGTAGCTACAGGCAGACTGCTCTGCTTTTGAGTAATAACTGTGTTCTCAAATAAGTTGTGTGTCAGCAAAGGCTCCCAGGTCACGGCCTTTGTAAGAGTGAGTTCTTTCCTACAAGGTTCTTAGATATTTTATATAAGACTCCAATCGAAATCCCCACCAGAGCTGAAGCACTGGTGTTCACAAAGTCCGTGAGATGTTGTGCCAAATTTCTTTTTCTTAAATTATGTTTCTGACTCAGGAAAGCTGTTAAAAACAATGATTAAGTTGACAAAAATGACAAATTCCAGTTGTTCAGACATCTGAGAGTCTGCTAGGCAGATGTTCCATTGACAGCTGACTAGAAGATGACAGCAGAGTCTGATTTGTGACAAGAATGCCACCAGCTGTTGGCTTTATAGTCGGTTCACATGAAAAAAAAAACAAAACAAAAAAACACAAGAGGGTGATATTCTAAGAGAGTGGCCTGTGGATCATTTTAATGAGCTGACAGATTTCACTTACGGACGCTAGAAATTAAAGGGAAAACTACTGAGAGACAAGAGCACACCAGCTCACTGTTCACTACTGTTCAACTGAGGTCTCTTTTTCCTATAGCAGGTGAAACACTGTGTAATCCATAATTACATACATGTACATAAATGCACACGAACACATACGTAGGTATATAGGTATGTGTATATATGTATATATATGTATGTATGTGTGTGTGTATATATATAAGTGTGTGTGTGTGTGTGTGTGTGTGTATTTACATTTATGTACATGCCTGAATGTGTGGATGTGTGGGATGCGGATTGAGAAGGTTGGATTCCTTCCCCTTCCTGCAACTTCAAAGATTGCATCAAACAATGGCCATTGGAGACAGAGTTCCTCCTCACACAAGCTAAGTTCGAGCAAAGGCAATAAGACGGATCAGAGCCACAGCCAGCTCTTTAGCAACACTGCACAAAGAAAGTCTTCCAAACCAGCATCAGAGAACAACCAGAGCAGCCTGGTCAAAGTCAAATTAACTCCGTATCCTGCCTTTAGTTCCACTTTTTTTTTTTTTAAAATAAAAGTGCTCATTTGCATATGTCGGCATCCCCAAGGACACTGGCATGGTGTAATGTATTCTTTAAGTTTAAGAGCATTTGATTTGGATCTCATGCGTAAGCCCATTGTAGCGCCATAGCCCAAGTCGCTAAGCTCATCAGCAAACAGAAGGGGGGGAAAAAAAATCCTTGTTAGAAAAGCTTGCGGTGCAGAGAAGACTGCAGATTAGGATCAGACAGACTATTCAGGCTACAGAAACACAAAGCAAGGATGAAAAGGCTTACCGCGATAGAGGAGAATTAGAATCTCAAAATTTCAGATGGAGATGCAGAGAACGCATCTACTGGGCCTGCGGAGAAGGTCGACTTGCTCTAGTACCTGCATCTATGCTGGTTATATAAACCACTTCCTGCCACACACTAAGATGAGATTCAGATAAAAAAAAAAAAAAGAGTCAGAAACATTCAGTTATTCCCTCTCTGGCTTTTTAATACAATTCTGAAGGAGGAATTCAACCATCTCACCAGTAGGACCGGGTATATTTTTGCTCAGATTTGATGATCAATGTTTATGAGATTTGAAGGAAAGGAAGCCAGTGCTCCTATTATACATGCCATTATACAGTCTGAATCCTCTCTCTTCAATGAGGTAAAGCCACCAGCAGCAAATTGGACTCAGGAGAAGACTCATACCAATTATTTGTACAGCAAGACCCATGTACAGTAAATTACAGATTTTTAGGTCAATAGAAAAGGGATTTTCTCTCCTTACAAGCAGATGCCTGAGCAAAAGAAACAAAGCCAGAGAAATAATCGGAGCTGAATACAGAACCAATCAGCCAAGCCATCCTACGCTGCAAAAAAATACATAATAATTACTCACTGGTTTAATCAAGTGTGTCTGTGTGTTTTCTAAGCACTAGAATTGTTCTGTGACCACATGAGGGGCAAGAGGAATGCGCTAGTGTTTTTCACAGACTTTGCGTTCTGTCTCTGCGGCTGAAAAACAAAGTAGCCGTCGCCACATGTGTGGATGGATTTGAGGAAAGGCGACTTTGTTCCAGATTTCCTTATTCTTTAGGAGGGGCTGCATGAGGCTTTGATGTGGTGTGGGGTATTGCGCTAACCACAGCCTTTCCAGATGGGCTCATGCTTTGGAGAAATATTTATGAAAAGAGGGGGCACTGGCAGTCCCAGCATTGCTGTACATGTCACCAGTTTACCAACAAAGAGAGTCTTGGTAATAAATAGCCAAGAGGGCCAGGCGGAAACCTCACAGTTGAAACTTTTGTCTCGTATTATTGCAACTCTGTAATTGCTATAGTCTCCAGCAGCTGAAACAAGGCCCCTTCTGTTGGCTGGAGAGAGGCCTGATTGTGACAGCCCTAGACTCTGCTTTTTAATAGCTTTCTGTTGTGGTCATATGGCCATCTTCATTACAAATTTCAACTGAATGGGTTTGATGTGTACATCCAAATAATTAATTTCAGAATCTATACAGCATCACACAGACCTAATCTCAGAGCTGGCTGGCAGTGATTTATCGCAATAGGACACTAAAGCTAGAGTCAACAGTGATTACACATAAAATACTGCTTGCTTAAAGCTGGGAAAAAAAGAGATCATTTGCCTTATTTTCTCTACTCCTGTCACCAATAGGACTTTGAATGAGAAGTTGAGGATCCCTGTTTTCAGGTTCTGCTCTTCCACAAACTCGCACGGGCATTGAGAAAAATGAGACAATTAGCAGCTTCTGGCTTAAAGCTAGACGTAACTAAATTGTCATATTTCACAGGCCTGTTGTATCCGAAATAGCTTTATCAATACCAGATGTTCCATCCAGCAGAGTCTTGGAAACTCCGACGCTCAGAAACAGCTTAATCCCTGTTAAATCCCGCTGCATTCTCCACCTCTGTGAAGTCTGCGCTCAGAGACGGGAGCATGGCAGGATGCTTTTCCCTCAGTTTTGTTCCACGACTGACAGTGAAACCGTTTTGATTGCATTGAACTCAGATCTGTCATGAAAACAAAATACAATGTTCATACGTCACTTACATAGGAAACAATAATACAGCGTTCCGCCATCAGTGTTGTCTACATCAGTTAAAACAAACGATTTCTAAATTAAAAGTTTACGCATGTTTGTTTTTGCAAATATGCGCTTTAGAACACTTAGTATCAGCAGCTGTCCAGAGAACAATGGCTATGGAAAGATTTGCAGCCTTTGAAAACGAGAGAAAGAAAGTGTGAATGTTCATGAAATTAAAGACCACTCTTGTGCCCCGTAGCAAAGAAATGTTCAGAAAAGCCCTGGCTGGTCCTAAAGTCAGTCACATGACACCAGATAGGTTTTTTTTTTTTTTAGTCCAAAAGCAATGACTACAAAAAAGAAGGAAAAAACCTAAAGAAAACAAAACAAAATATAAAGTCCAAAAAGTCCATGTGGACACATGGTTAACTTGGCAGAGGAAGACAATTAATCTGTACTGCAGAGAGCTGGAAGTCAGTCCGTACATATTCCTTTGGCAAAAATAACAAAACGCCCTCATGGAGTTTAGAGTGTGAGTGTAAAATAGGCAATTACTGTTTTTAAACTGAATGAAGCAGCCATGACGTCAAAGCTAACACTGGACTGAGTAGGTTCTTCTATGTTTCTGATGTCTGGTAATGACTTCGATTGCTACCAAGTCGACACCTGAACACCCCACCTGAACATTACAGCCTGTTTCTAGACATTTCTCTGAACATCACAGACCAGTCAGGGTCCCACAGGAGTCTTTCCATCCCTTCAGCCTGTATATCCACAGTGCATTTGGTTCCTGAATTCACTGCAATCTAAAAAAAAAAAAAAAAAAAAAACCTCATTGCAGATGAGAGAGCTGTGATAAAATCCTTCTACAAACATAAAGTGAGGTCTGGCATTAA
>NC_044497.1:19660000-19665000 GCF_902362185.1 Chanos chanos | reverse complement strand
GCATGTCTGTTCTGTTGTGAAATGAAGCCTGTAATGGAGCCATTGTCCGTTTTCTGTTTTAATAAATAGTAGACCCGTGGCTTTGGACTTGGTTTGAAAACTGTGAATGGCACTGCATGGAGATGTAAGTCAGGAGCTTCTGCAAAATAACACACAACTGGACCAAATCTTCTGAGTGTGAAAAAAGTTAGGAGATTTATCATTTTACCATGGAACTTCGGCAGACAGTAGATTAACCCAGAACAGAAAGCACTCAGGGTGCAGGTGCAGCCACCCTGCTGAATCGTCATGTGATGAAGAGACCCCAGTCTAACCTTACTTGGGCAATTATTGTTTTCCAGTGTCCCGTGTGTATGTGTATGTATTGAGGACTTTGGCATTGTTTGTATTTAATAATTAGCTATGTATTTGAAATAAGAATTATTGCATATACTTACGATTGAATGTTAATAGTAAAATGTGAAATGTGTATTACTGTGTAAATAATTGGATTGACCTATTTCTGCCTAGGGTTGGATTTGATATAACCAGAAGTGGATTTCTCCTGGGGGTTATAAAACCCTGCGTTTGTCTGGGAAGGCTTAGATTTTCCCACACAGACAGGCAGAGAGCACCTGCTGACACAACAGAGTAATACATGCACCTTTATTGGCTATTACCATTTAATTTACCTGATTTAAAGTTCAAGATTTTTTTGTCAAGTTTATTTGTTAAAACTTTAGTAATTGATTTGTGTCTTTATTCTCATTGCCCATTGCTGGCAGGTGTGGTAAGGCGGTTCTTTCTCTTTGTTGTCACTACCGGCTGAACCTGGCTGAGGAAATAAATGCACCATCATTGATACCACAACCAGCATTTGTCTTCCGACATCCTCCATCACCGCAAAGCCAGCTCTCACATGTTGGCCCTGCTCTGTGACATTAGACCGGCTCTCAGAGTGTCTCCGTACTTATTATTGGCGAGAACATGCTTCTAGTTATTTATCTGAACGTGTCGAGTTAAAAGAAATTTCTAGTGTTTTTACGACGCAGTTTTGTTCTAATACGAATGCACAGCAGATTTTTCATAATACATGGAAAACCCCACAGCCAACTATGTGTGCTCCCCTTGAGTATCTGTGAGTCCACTGGTGCATTTGCAGATATAAATACCATACAAATAGACAAACTATATTTACAATATAGCAGATCCTCTACTGACAACACGCACTGCAGAAAAGTTCCATGTAATGTAATGAAAATAAAAATCTCTCTTATTTCTCAATAAACACTGTGGCCACCACTTTATAAGTTCTTAAACTGTTCAGTGTCTAGCCTTACACTTCCTCTGGAAACTGGATTCCAACACATCATCAAGATTGTCTTTCAGTATCCTGGCCTTGCACAAGTCAACTCAGCTCATTAACTTTTCGTGATGTCGGGTTACAGTTTTTTCTGCATGTTGGCTGTGTTGTTGTATATCTTGGTCATATGAATACTGCAGTGCTCTGTTTCTCTCTTGTGTTTGGCCGGAGCCAGAGAAGCTAATATTAGTATTGTTAAGAAAAATGCTCTGTGCTGATTGGCTGACTGACATGATGTCACAAACCTACTAGGGAACACAAAGTGTACCACACGTTCAAAATGTATGTTTAATACTTTGTAACTGTAACAGCATTGAGAGAAAGTGTCTGCTCGGTTTTCGGGTGGAGTTAGGACTGACTTGTGTTTGGAAGTAGGTGTTTAATATCTTGATGTCTGGATACTTAACATTGTTTTCTCATTCAGTATTTAACATCATTCATTTTAGAAATATACCCTAAAACATGCTTTCTGTATTCTTTCATATTTTTTCTTAAAAAAAAAAATATCTGTAGTTACGCAACACTCAAAAGTTTGAAGTCTCAAAACATTTTCTTTTAACAGGGCCACAGAATCACATGCATGAGTGCATGTGAATATGCACACACACACACACACACATACACGCAAACATGTCTGTTCTGTCATTTTAACAATGGAGCCAGTTTTCCCTGAATAGTTCCCACTAAATTTCCATTCTGACAGGTCAGGTTGTGATTATTAGACTATGAACGTTGATAGATTGCCTCAGGAGACAGAGGTCAGGAGAAGCCCTTAGTCAGATGGAACTTTAATATACTGTAGTATTTAATTTGCCTATAACTGTCCGTGTAATGATGTGTGGATTCAAAATTCATTTGATGCATCTCTGAAGGACCCAAGGTAATCAAATGTGACTAAGCTATCTATGTAGTATTGCCATTTATACGGGGTTAAATGATGTGAAATATGCTTTGCTGACTGGCATTGTTTTTGATGTCAGTAACATGCTGTGGCTAGTCAGACACCTCATAATTCTTTCACAGAAACAGCCGTCCTCTGCCCTTTTTGCAATCAAGGTTAGTTAGCGCCTAGGAGGGCTGTGGAAATGACAGGGGCAGCTGTAGGTGGAGGCACTGGGAACATGAAACTTGGTAAAGTGTTGTTACGGCGATGTCACCTCACACTAGGATTTGTTTCAGATCCTCTGCCCTCCACTGCATGTCACCATTACTCCTCCGTCTCCCCCTACACCAGACACACACACACACACACACACACACACACACAAACCACACCCACAAAGTCTGTAAGTCTTACAACCAGCCACTTCCAGTGCAGGACAGTCAGAAGAGGCTAACACCACAGAGCTCCTAGAATGCCCTCAGAGCTTTGTCAGACCTCCTATGCTCTTTTCTGAAGTGCTTAGCAGTGCGATCCCAACACTCTTGCATGGCATACAAGGGGGAGGAGAGCAGAAGCAGAGCATGTTGTCTGATCATTCGAGGCCCGCAAGCATGGGAGTCAAAGTAAGAGAATTTCGCTGACATTTAAGGTTACAATGGGGGTCAAGCAGTCGAAGGAGTCCGATATCGAGGAGCAGAACCAGCAGGGGAGGAAAAGCGCCTGCCGAGAGGAGAGCCTAACGTCGGCCGACCGGATCCGGAAGCATGCCATCACACACTTCGGATACAGCGTCTTGAGCCTGGCCCGTCGCGGCTTGGTGGAACCTCCTGAAGAATTGTGGGAACTCACAGAACTACAAAAGCTAAACTTGTCTCTGAACAGTCTGCGTGTCATGCCCCCCACCCTGGGCCTCCTTCAGAACCTGGTCGTCCTAAACCTTTGGGGCAACCAGCTCACCAGCCTTCCCTCAGAGATCGGGCAGCTGAGGAACCTAAGGGTGCTCTTCGCCTACCGCAACCGCCTGACCGAGGTTCCAGACGAGCTGGGGTCCTGCACCAAGCTAGAGGTTCTCAGCCTGGCCAACAACCAGATCACGGGGCTTCCCGCCAGTCTGTCAGCCCTGATCGGCTTACGTATGCTCAACCTCAGCCACAACCACATCTCTCACATCCCAGGCTGTGTTTATGCCATGAAAGCCCTGGTTTTCCTGCACCTGGCCTGTAACCAGCTAGAGAACATCGCAGACCAGATCCAGGCGCTGGCGGAGCTGAAGATCCTCATCGTGGAGGGAAACAGCATCCACTCACTGCCCAAGACACTGTGCTGTCTGACCAGACTGGAACTCCTCAACGTGGACTTCAATGACATCCAGAATGTTCCAGCCGAGATGCACCAACTGAGCAGGCTGGAGAAACTGGCCTACCACCCACTGGATAAAGGCCTCCATATTCTACACAACCCCTTGCTGAAGCCCATTAAAGAGGTTCTAGACGGAGGACTACATGCCCTCTATAATTACCTGAAAGCCACCTAAAACTTTGAGTGTTAGGAGTGACTTTATAACAGTGTCATTTGAGAGCCAATTTTGTTCACCCCTCAGGAGGTTACATTCTGTCGATACTGGGGAGGGGGTGCTTGTGTTTGATTTTTCTGACCTGATAATTTCTTAAAGGACACAAATCGGTATTGACTTACCAAGCTGCTGAGACATAAATCAAGCAACATTTCTGTTGCTTGAAGGCATTGCCACAGATATTTCATAGATGACTGTTTTGTCCTGTCTTATCTGAACATTTATAATTACATATATATTTATTGTCGTTGGCTCTCTTTATGATTTTAAGATCAATTTGTGATGTGGTGTGAGGCAATCCAAATGAACTCAGCTATTTTTGTTTTGTTTTGGTTTGGTGTTTTGTTTGTCTTTTTGTGAAAAGGGCATCACATGGAGAAAGTGAACGAAACCAGTAAAGCAATGAAGGAATTTGACCCCTGTAGGGGGAGAGCCATCTGTAAATGTTTGTTGACTGGACTATTAAATTGGAAAACTATCCTTCTGTGTAATCATCGGATCCTTTTACTCTACAATACAACAGTGGAAACACAGGGCCATGTTTATCACTCCCGGACACAAGCCAAACAAAGGCCTCTGACTTGAGCAAGAACTGCATTTCTTTGCCTTTTGCCCAATCCTGAGCTCATTTGTGGCTCTGCACAGAACATGCTGCCTCAGACCAGCTGACCCTTGTTTTTGTAATCCACCATCAGAAATCCCTGAGGAGGCTAAGATGTGCAATTATAGCCCCTCCACCATCTTCTGTGCTCTTTGAACAATTCTCCAGGAGATACAGAGCTAGAGATGCTTCCGTCACATCAGAGAAAGGTCAGTTCTGTTTCCCGCTAAAGTTCTCAACCTCTTGACTGAGCTGTATAGCAGTCTTGTTTAGCTCAACACCATTTAAAAGGTTACACACACTTTTAAAACATACTTTGGACTTGGGAGTATTACCGAGTACTAACAAAACCAGTACAGAACTTATATGAAGACAGTAATGAGTCACTGAAGTGACATCCCATGGGGTGAATATAAAAATGTTTCTAAACTGTACAATTTATTCATTTCAATAATTCGCACAAATTATTGACCAATAAGAACAAATGACTGACTGTGCAACAAGAGTAACCAGTTGTTTGTGTACGTACTGTAAAAAGCACTGAAATGTACTCTTTATCTGGAAGAATGATGGGTAGACAGTGAACTGTATCAAGTCTTAA